>NW_017619532.1:1730000-1767500 GCF_001879475.1 Ipomoea nil
AGTCTGGCTCTGGAAGCCAAAACAAAGGTTGGAAGAAGGGATTCAAGGTGAACAAAAGCAATAACAAATTCAATAACAACAAGAACCAGAAACAAGGGAGAGGAGGACAATGCTACGTCTATGGGAAGCCTGGACATCGGGCAGCCCAGTGTTAGAACCAAAAAGGGGTAAACGACGAGAGGTCTAACCAACAAGAGAACAATAATAAATCAAACCTGGTTGAGGATGAAGTTGTGGCAGCCATGGTAACCCTGGAAGAAAACGTGGTGCAAGGCACTAAAGAGTGGATCATTGATACTGGAGCTGTAACACCCGTTGTTACGGACTTTAATCCCAGATTAATTATTTAATTAATTTCGTTAATAATAATTAAAAAGGATTTAATTTGGTTAAGATTCCTTCTAATTAATTAAATAATGTGGTCCACCATGGACCGTGGACCCTTGCCTAAACTAGAGTCTTAAGCCTATTAGGAATAAAGAGAGTAGACCTTTTACTAGTCAGATTCTAATTAGGAATCCTAGACCTATATATCTGTCAGGGATAAAGAAAGTAGGCTTTTACTATTCAGATTCTGATTAGGATTCCTGATTCTATAAATAGGGGGTTAGAAATTAATTAGAACTCTTACCACCCACAGTTATATTACACGAAATTATTCCCAAGAGATTCCCCACCACCAAGCCTAGGGAGATCAATCGGATGGAAAACTTAGGGAAGAACCTTAATGGCCAAGGGAGGATTAATTAAGGCTAAGAGGTAACCCATGTCTCAACAAAACCTATTTTCCTTGCCATATCTTATTCATTGGTTCCTTTGATATATGATTATGTGCTTGAGTCTTGGTAGAGGTTTGCCTAGGGTTTAAAATTTAAATTGTGTTTATGTGATATTCTTGATGTTTATATGTTAATCTTGATGCTTATGCGATAATCTTGACGTTCTTGATACTATGATAAATTATATGAATAATCTTGTATTTTGATTATGTCTAGAGCCCTAGGGTTATAACGTGGATTTCGTATTATGATATTCTTGGTATGTTTGGGTGGGATTTCGCATGATCGGGTGTTGAGTCTAGCCTAGGACTTGTGTTTAGGACTTTGCATATAGATTTCTTGATGTTCTTGTGATTTCAGTTGTCCCTGGATCGTAGTGTGATTTATGTTGAGTCTTAGCATGTTTAGGAATCGTGTTAGGATGTATTTGGTGTGATTCTTGGTTTAATTCCGTTACTTGAATACGTGGTGTTGTCGTTATGTGTTTGAATGTGTTTGGACATGATTTCGGGTTCCACGAGAGATCCCGAAATCCAAAAGTTGCCTGTGTACCAGTGGGGGGTAGGTGGGGCGGGGGGGGGGGGGGGTGTGCCGAGTGGCTGGCAAGAAGCCGAGTGGCTGAGAAACCTACTGTCAGACATGCCATTGTGGGGGTGTGCTACACCATCTGTGCCCATACACTGTGATTCTCAAATTACTATATACGTGCAAAGAACAGTGCCTATAATGGTAAAAGAAGGCATATAGGAGTTAGACATGAGTCTGTAAGGCAGTTGATTACGACTGGGGTGCTCACATTAGAGTATGTGAAATCTGAAAGGAATATTGCAAACCCTTTCACAAAAAGACTGAACAAGAAGGCCATCCACGATGCATCAAAAGAAATGGGCCTAAATTCAGTAAAGTAAGCAAGGCTTACACACTCACAAACAACTGAACACAAGGTGTTCTAGGTTAAAGGCTATATAAAAGTAGACCTCGAGTCAAAAAGTTTGACTCTCGTAGAACCTGCATAATGGGTGTTGGCACGTGCACATGAGTTCAAAACGACCTCTCCTTAGCTAGTTCAAGATTAAATTCATTACTAAAGAGAAAGTTACTCAAGTCACTACGTGTCAGTTCAAGGTTAAAACCATTGACATTAAGGTCAGCACTCACTCCCGCTCAGACATCTACTTCCGTCACACTTGTTTGAATGTATTGGAGATGTTGGGAATAGCATTCAAAACAAGTGAAGTTGTCTTCACTAGTTGTCCCACATTAATTTCACAAGAGTGCCTTTCCCACTATTTATTAACCAAGCCTTTTACTCCTCTCAAAGTGTGGTGGGTGATCGAAAGCATTTCGGTTATACTCCAGAAATTCTCTCGAACTCAGCCTATAACATTCAACGGCATAGTTAATTGCGACACATTTTCGTCCCATAACCCAACAGTCTCCACATGTGGGTGATCAACAATCATATTCCCTTCCATGGCAAGAAATAGCATTCAAGAATCATCATCACTCCCTACATAGCCAAACAGACAAATCTGTATTAATTAACAGTCCCAAAGGACAATACTTAAACAGTAGCTAACTACTTAATTCATCAGTTGGATAGGCAATCTGCAGATTCACACAGAATTCTCCAAAAGAAACAAAAAAACATTCCTTTAGCTTCATCTAATGGTTCATTGCAAATGAAGGTTCAAAGGATGGACCTTTATCCTTGTACATCCCATATAACTTGTTCAGCTGTGTGTAATTTGTGTTGGTCCGGCCACAGATAGGAATTGAATTAGTATTAGATGAGTCTGTTCTTCCGGCAGCTTCACTTACCATCCTTTCAATATCGGATGCAATTTAGTCAAGTTTGTCAGACTCTTAATTTAGTAACTACAAGGTTACAAGTTTGACTTCCAATAACAACTTTCTTGGTTTAGGCCAATCAACTATAGACAAACGAGTTAATGCTAGTTGAGGTCCTTCGAGCTTATTAGTTTCGCCACGTTTAGTCCTTAACTTTCAAATTGACCATCCGTGATCCTCCGGATTTTGAATTCTAGGCAGCAAAGCAATTAATCCGGTGATTATGTTCAAAGTTCAGGCAGCAAGAATCTTTCTGGGCAAGCAATTTTCCCAGAATTTCTTCCAGCAGCGGCTTTGTTTTTGGGCGAAGGTAATTTTTAATTTCGGCAGCAGCTTTTCTTAATTTTGCTTAGCTGTTGCTTCTCCTTATTTGCTTTCATGGTGTACTGTAATCCATTACCGTTCCTTCAATTTCAAGTGATTATGTTAATTGCAATATTGGGTTAGAGTGCTTAGCTAGTGAGGTTGATTGTTTTATTTTAAAGAGCTTAAAAGTATTGGTTTCATCTACCATTTATTGCAGGTTACAATGAGTTGCTAATTGTCTTGTTCTAGGAATTTGATAAAATTAAAGTGAAACTCTTGTGTCACCAGTGTTGTATTTTGCTAATTGGATTGAGTTTTATCCTTTTGTTTTATCATTTTAGGGCTTATTCTATACCACAGCCGATAGAAATTTGAAACTCGAAAGACAACGGATGATTAATTTGAAAGTTCAATGCCTTCTTGGTTTGAGCCGATCAACTATGGACAAATTAGGCTGGTTTAGGCAGGATGAGCAGAAAAACTAGACCGACTGAAAATCGAACAACTTGATATTTTGGTTTTCGGTTCAGTTTCGATTTCGATTATTAAGGTAAAAAAAATTCGATTTAGTTATTTAGGAGAAAATCGAAAGCCGACTGAAAAACCGGAGATTAATCTAAAGAAAAAAAAATTTGACGTCATCTCATTTACATTTTGTAAGTTCACATTCTATCAAGATAATTTTAATGACTTATTAGATTGCATTCCATTTGTTAACCATATAATGTATAAATATAGTCCATCTATATCTCACTAAACTACTATTGTACTTGAGGACATTAATTTTAATTGATTATAAATACTAAAATATTGTTTGCTTGTGTTTTTTTTTTTTAAATAATTTAGTCCTTTATTAGCATTAAGTTAAAAAAATAAATAAAATAAAATAAACTATTTTACAAAAATAATAATAATAATAATAATAATAATAATAATAATAATTGGTTATATTTAACTGACTGAACACTACATCGATTTCAGTTATATAGGTTATGAAAGTTGGTTAGTTGGTTATGAAGGTTCGGTTAAAATTTTGGTTATTTCAGTTATTAATTGAAAATTGACCGAAACCGACTAATGCTCACCTTTAGGTTTACGATCACAAGGCAGGATTTAGTAAGCACAAGGTTACAAATTCACTTCTAGTGGGAGTGGTCTATTGGTCTTGTTGGTTTAGACCGATCAATTATGAACATACTAGGCTGGTTTAGAATCACAATGCAAGATTTACCTGCACGAACCGATTTGCTGGTTACTCAATAGCAGAATCATCAAATTTGTTAATGAAGCCTCAATATATACCATTCTGATGCGATGAGAACTGATTGTATTATATTTTCTTAACTTAATTACAATGAGATCAGATGATGTGAATATATAGAATAGAGAATCACAGTGTGACAATGATAAGAAGTAGAGAGTCACAGTGCGACAAGGATAAGAAGTTCTAAACAGACTCATATACATAGAGTCCTAATACTCCCCCTCAAGCACAGTAAATACTAGTAACCTGTAGCTTGTCCCTTAAGGAAGAAAATCTAGGTCCAGGCAGAGCTTTGGTGAAGATATCAGCAAGTTGATCCTTTGTGGAGATGAAGTTGACTTGGATATCGCCCGAAGCTACTCGATCACGAACAAAATGATAATCAATCTCCACATGCTTGGTGCGCGCATGAAGGATTGGATTGGCACTCATATATGTAGCTCCTAGATTATCACACCATAATTTTGGAATAGAAATACCCGGAATCTGTATCTCACGCAATAATGACATAATCCATAGAACCTCAGCACAAACATCTGCAAGAGCTTTGTATTCAGCCTCAGTGGATGACCTGGCAACAGTTCTCTGTTTCTTGCAAACCCATGATATAAGATTACTCCCCAAGAAAACAGCAAAACCACTCGTGGATTTTTGATCGTCAGGACAACCAGCCCAATCAGAATCAGAGAAAGCATGAATGTCTCTAGATGAGCACCGTCGTATGCGTAAACCATGATCAACTGTTCCCTTAACATACCTGAGTACCCGTTTGAGCTGCTCCCAGTGTGATATGGTGGGGGCATGCATATGCTGGCATAACTGATTAACTGCAAAGGATAGGTCAGGTCGTGTGACAGTGAGATATTGCAGTGCTCCAGCTAGACTCCTGTACTGTGTGGGATCATCATATAGATCTGAATTGAAGGGGACAGTTTTCGAGACAGAGATAGGTGTAGAAAGGGGTTTGCATTCAGACATTCCAGCCCGTTTAAAATATCATTCATATACCGTTGTTGAGATAAAATAATCCTATTGTCACTCTTAACTGTTTCAATACCCAGAAAAAAATTTGGTTCACCAAGATCTCTGATTTTGAATGTAGCAGACAGTTTGGAAAAGAGCTGAGACATAATACCTTGATCACTTCCCATTACAAGAATGTCATCCACGTACACCAATAGATAAACCAAAGCAGAGTCTTTAGAGTAATAGAACAAAGAGACATCTGTCTTGGATGCTTGAAATCCAACCGATAGTAAGAACGTATGTAGTCGATTAAACCAAGCTCTGGGAGCTTGTTTTAACCCATACAGAGATCGTTTTAACAAACAAATATGATTCGGGAAGTTAGCATCAATATAACCAGGGGGTTGCTTCATATAAACTGTTTCAGCCAGATTACCATTCAGAAAAGCATTATGAACATCTAGCTGTTTGATAGACCACCCAGATGATAAAGCTAGAGATAGAAGGAGTCTTACAGTCGTAGGCTTTACCACTGGACTAAAAGTGTCGAAGAAGTCCTGACCTGGAACCTGATTAAAACCTTTCGCAACCAGCCTGGCTTTATGCCTTTCAATAGCACCATCAGCCTTTCTCTTCGTACGAAACACCCATTTACAGCCAATAATATTCATACCTGCAGTGGGTGGAACTAGAGACCATGTGTGGTTATGCAGGAGAGCATTGAATTCTTGGTCCATGGCTTCACGCCACTCAGGATATTTGACAGCTTGAGAGTAACATGTGGGTTCCGTGGGATGCACTTGAGCTGCTAGAGCAAAAAGAGGAGCATCTGCGTTGCTGCGAGTGGCCATAGAGTGAGTACGGACATTGGGCCTGATGGACCGCCCACGTGGACGGCCTCGCCGGCGAGCAACAGGCTCCACAGGATCACCCGACGAGGCAGCCTGTCCAGGAACCACGGCTGGTTCGAATGAAGCAGGTAGCGGCGGTTCTGGCAGCTCATCATTGGACACGGCAGGAATAGGTGTGCTGTGACTGAGAACAGATTCCGCCCAAGGTCCAGAAAACGGAGTAGATAGATCTTGCAAAGAAGTTTTAGTAGCAAAGGGGAAAACTTCTTCATCAAATCTGACATGCCTGCATGTGTAAATCTTATTAGTATGTAAGTCCATGCATCTGTACCCCCTAAATGACTCAGGATAACCTAGGAAGACACATGGAGAAGACCTGTATGACATCTTATGACGATTATATGGTCGAAGATGAGGGTAGCATAAACACCCAAAGACACGAAGAAAAAGATAGGAAGGAGGGGATTTATGTAACAGGAGATGAGGACTGGAGTTATTGAATACAGAAGATGGCATTCTGTTAATTAAATAGACAGCAGTCTCAAAGGCAAAATCCCAAAATTTCAAAGGAACAGAGGCATTCTGTTATCCTTGTCGCACTGTGACTCTCTACTTCTTATCATTGTCACACTGTGATTCTCTATTCTATATATTCACATCATCTGATCTCATTGTAATTAAGTTCAGAAAATATAATACATTCAGTTCTCATCTGGTATCAGTTAGCTAGGGTTTTGTGATTCATAAAATTAAGAAGATGCAGCGCTGCGATGGCAACCTTAATTACCGTGGAGGTCAGCAACGTGGCTTCGATGATCCGTGTCAAATCTGTAAAGGTTTCGGCCACACAGGAGTCAATTGTTTTTGGCGCTATGATGATCCGTGTCAAATTTGTAAACGTTTTGGTCACACGGGAGCCAATTGTTTTTGGCGCTATGATGATCCGTGTCAAATTTGTAAACGTTTTGGTCACACGGGAGCCAATTGTTTTTGGCGCTATAATGATCCGTGTTAAATTTGCAAAAGTTTCGGTCACACGGGAGTCAACTGTTTTCGGCGATATTCAGGGGCTCCGGGTTCTCAGGCTAATTTGGTGTTTCAGAATGGTTTAGTTGCTAAAACCTCGTCAAATTCTCATACTTGGGTTCCGGACACTGGAGCCACAAATCATGCAACTCCGAACGTCGCTGCTCTTTCTACATCGGAGAAGTACACTGGTAATGACACTTTACGTGTCGGTGACGGTATGGGTTTATCTATTAGTCATGTTGGCCATGCCTCTTTTAATACCCCTTCTAGATCATTTACATTGTCTGATATACTTCACGTTCCGCGTTTGTCTAATTCTTTATTATCTGTTCAGAAGTTTGCATCCGATAATAAAGTCTTTTTTGAGTTTCACCCCTCCTTTTTTGTTGTAAAAGATATCAATACCAAGGAAATACTTCTTCGGGGCAATAGTTCGGGGGGACTATACACACTTTCATTACCTAGTTCGTCTCCGTCAGCGTTTATTTCTGCTCGTGCCTCGGCTTCCACTTGGCACAATCGTCTAGGTCATCCTCATAACTGTGTTCTTAGCCATATACTTCGTTCTTGTTTGGTTAGTGGGTCTCGTGATAATATTCGTTGTCATAATTCTTTATGCAATGCGTGTCAATTAGGCAAATCTGCCCGTTTTCCCCTCCCCCGTGTTGCTTCCTCTAGTTCTCAAGTCCTAGATCTTATTTACACAGACATTTGGGGTCCTGCGCCCACTTTATCTACTTCTGGCTTCCGTTATTTTGTGATCTTTGTGGATGACTATTCCCGTTATACATGGTTCTTTCCTATGAAATTAAAGTCTGATCTTTATGTCATCTTTGATAAATTTCGTACTCTTGTTGAACGGTCCTTTAATTGCAAAATAAAGGCCATTCAGTCTGATTTAGGTGCTGAGTACAAAAAGTTGCATTCTTTGTTTGTTCAATTAGGAATTCAACATAGACAATCCTGTGCCTATACACATGAACAGAATGGTCGTGTTGAACGAAAACATCGTCACATTGTTGAAACTGGTCTGGCTCTTCTAGCTCTGATACCAGATGAGAACTGATTGTATTATATTTTCTGAACTTAATTACAATGAGATCAGATGATGTGAATATATAGAATAGAGAATCACAGTGTGACAATGATAAGAAGTAGAGAGTCACAGTGCGACAAGGATAAGAAGTTCTAAACAGACTCATATACATAGAGTCCTAATAGATGCAACGTTGACGATTATCAGGACCTTGCCCTTGTACATGCAAAGATCAACATCATTTCCTTTGGCATCATTTCACTCATTGACACAAAGACTTCTTGGCAATGATATTGTATAGGAAAGGAAAAGAGTGTTAAATACGTCACTAAATTTATTAATTTTGTATAAATAGGTCATTGAATTTAAAAAGTATACGATTAATTAGATCATTAGACGAGTAATATATATGTAATTGGAATTTTCTTTTTTCATTTTTTCTGGTAAAATCCAATCATATTAATTACATTGTATGTACTAAGACTGTCATTTCTTCTATAGTATTAATTGGGATGAAAGATTGTAATATTTTCAACTTAAATTGTGTTAAAAGAAATAATAAAAATGTGTCAATTGCACATATTTTGCTTGTTTGATGATTCGATTGTACACTTATTTAAGTTCAGTAGCCCGATTGCATAAAAACAATAAGTTTGACTTATTTGACATGTGTTCCTACCATATACAATTTTCATGTAATAACTCAATTTCGTTGAAAAATAGAAAAATGACATTTTCTACAAGGTCATACAATTAACTCATTCTAGAAGCTATCAATTGACTTTTTTGGTTTGAATTGAGCAATCTAGGCTGGTTTATTTCTTTGGGATCCCTTTATCGGCTAGGCATAGGGTCACCAAATTCGTCAAACGTCACCAGACAAGTTTTATTTAGAACGCCCCTACAAATAGCAGAATAAAAAAAATATGACATTTTTAGTTCTTATAAGAAAGGATAATATTTTTTGTCCCTCAATTATATTGTCGACACTTATTATTCAACAATTGCCTGTAAAATAACTTTTTAAACTTATTTAGTACTTCGGACAAAAAATCACTTCGCAAATAATTAAGAGATAAAAGTAACAACAGCCTAATTGAGGGACAAGAAGTGTTATTTTCTTTCAAATGTAGAAACAAAACTATCATTTTCCCTAAAATTATTACCTTATTTGGTTAGAATGTAAGATTCTTGACACATTAACAACCATGATTACACAAAATGGCATGAGAAACATGGGCATAAACAGAAGGTTTATACAACAAGAGAGCAGAAAAAAGTAAAGCTTATCAGAAAGGGTTACTGTGATCTTGAATATGCCTCCCCTAATGGCATCCCATCCAAGACCAAAACAGGATTACATTAAACACACAAAACATAAACATAGGACCTAAAACCAGAATCATGTACCCCAAAACATTCAGCCTAAAATCTGTCTCAGGACAAAACCAGAAAACATTTCAGCCTGCTAGGAAGGCGGTGGAAGAAGTTGATAGGCAGCCTGTAGGAAAACCTCGGGTGTCTCAGTGTATATCCCAATCAGGGCTGCAATGATCTGGAAAGGAGTAACGTAGTGCTACAACTAGGCAAGATGTGAGAAAGATGGCTAACGAGCATGAGGAACAGGATGTGCACGAAAGATTCAGGGCTGCAATGATCTGGAAAGGAGTAACGTAGTGCTACAACTAGGCAAGATGTGAGAAAGATGGCTAACGAGCATGAGGAACAGGATGTGCACGAAAGATTCATATGGCGTCGACAGCAGGGTTCAAACCTATGCGGGCGTAGCCCAACAGATTTCAAGTCTGTCTCCTTAACCACTCGGACATATCGACGGCATTGTTTCTTACTCCATGCGAAACATAAAAGAGGGTTTTTGTTACAACAAAAACAAAGAAAAATATGGAAGCTAGGTAGCTAAAGGATTCATAGTGAGTCAACAGCAGGGTGTGAACCTGCGCAGGCAAAGCCCAACAGATTTCAAGTCTGTCTCCTTAACCACTCGAACATATCAACAGCGTTGATGCCTTTTGTGTGAGTATCTTAAAGATTATTATTCAACTCTTACAAAAGAGCCAACAAAAAAACATAAGGGAAAATGAAGAAGTTTTTTAAAAAAAAAAAAAAAGAAGGAAAATAAAGAAAGAATAATAGTTGGAAAAGGAAAATAAAAAATACTGAGTTTGTTCCGACCCAAAACTTCCTTAGATCTTTTTTTAGATTGAAATTCTTCTCTCTTCTTTATTCTAAATAACGCTCCCTTTTATATGACTGATTACAAAGATTTTTAAACTAAAAATGATTAATTATTTGATAGTTTCTAAATAATTAATCTACCAAAACTAATTCAAAAAATAAGAGTAATAAGTTAAATAACTACTCCGTATTTAGTAATTTCTAAATAATTATTTAGTAGTTTCTTAATATCTAAATTATGTAATGTAATGTAATAGTAATAAAATAAGACTTATCATTACACTCCTCCCGAACATCAAGCTTGCCTGCAAGCTTGATAACCTTGCGCATCACATAGTCAACATTTCTCACGATCAAATGGCCTCACCAGCCAAAAGAATTGCAAATGGAAAAGCCATAGTTGGCATTCTAAGGATCAACTGACGAGCCAACAATGGTAAAGAGGACCCTAATCTTGGACATCCTTTGAATGAGTTACTTGGAACCACCATGTCGGATGATGAGTGAGACCCCAAAGATGAAGACTGACCCATACCATTTGACACAACCATGAAATGAGATGGGGCTGTAGAGTGGTGAAATAACCCTCCCATGTAGTGGATAGTTTTTGGAAAGGGCACAACTTCAATTTCTGTAAAATCAGCAGCCTTCTGTGTTGAATCAACATGAGACTGATCGGTTGAAATATTAGCTTGCATCGCTGTTTCCGGATTTTGAATTCTAGGCAGCAAGAATTGTTTCTGGGCAAGCAATTTTCCCAGAATTTCTTCCAGCAATGGCTTTGTTTTTTGGGGAAGGCAATTTTTTATTTCGGCAGCAGCTTTCTGGTTCCTTTCTTAATTTGCTTAGCTGTATGTTGCTTCTCCTTATTTGTTTGAATGGTGTAGTGTAATCCATTACCTTTCCTTCAATTTCAATTTTGATTGCATTGCAATATTGGGTTAGAGTGCTTAGCTAGTGAGGTTGATTGTTTTATTTTAAAGAGCTTAAAAGTATTGGTTTCATCTACCATTTATTGCAGGTTACAATGAGTTGCTAATTGTCTTGTTCTAGGAATTTGATAAAATTAAAGTGAAACTCTTGTGTCACCAGTGTTCTATTTTGCTAATTGGATTGAGTTTTATCCTTTTGTCTTATCATTTTAGGGCTTATTCTATACCATAGCCCATATAGAAATTTGAAACTCGAAAGACAACGGATGATTAATTTGAAAGTTAAGGACAAAACGTGGTGAAATCACCAAACTCAAAGGACCTCAGATGACGTTAACTCATGAGCAAAGTAGGTTGGTTTAGGGTCACAAGGCAATGCCTTCTTGGTTTGAGTCGATCAACTATAGACAAATTAGGTTGGTTTAGGCAGGATGAGCAGAAAAACTAGACCGACTGAAAATCGAACAACTTGATATTTTGATTTTCAGTTCAGTTTTGGTTTCGATTATTAAGGTTAAAAAAATTCGGTTTAGTTTTTTAGGAGAAAATCGAAAGCCGACTGAAAAACTGAAGATTAATCTAATAAAAAAAAATCTGACTTCATCCCATTTATATTTTGTAAGTTCACAGTCTATCAAGATAATTTTAATGACTTATTAGATTGCACTGCATTTGTTAACCATATAATGTATAAATATAGTCTATCTTACTAAACTACTATTGTACTTAAGGACATTAATTTTAATTCATTATAAATACTAAAATATTGTCTGTTTGTTTTTTTTTTTTTTATAAATAATTTAGTCCTTTATTAGCATTAAGTTAAAAAAAATAAATAAAATAAAATAAACTATTTTACAAAAAAAAAAATAATAATAATTGGTTATATTTAACTGACTGAACACATCGATTTCAATTATATATTGGTTATGAAAGTTGGTCGGTTGGTTATGAAGGTTCGGTTAAAATTTTGGTTATTATTTCAGTTATTAATCGAAAACTGACCGAAACCGACCAATGCTCACCTTTAGGTTTACGATCACAAGGCAAGATTTAGTAACCACAATGTTACAAGTTCACTTCTAATGGGAATGGCCTATTGATCTTGTTGGTTTAGACCGATCAATTATGGACATACTGGGCTGATTTAGGATCACAATGCGGGATTTACCTGCACGAACCGATTTGCTGGTTACTCAATAGCAGAATCATCAAATTTGTTAATGAAGCCTCAATATATACCATTATGATGCAACGTTGACAATTATCCGGACCTTGCCCTTGTACATGCTAATAAGATCAACATCATTTCCTTTGGCATCCTGCGCATCATTTCACTCATTGACACAAAGACTTCTTGGCAATGATATTGTATAGGAAAGGAAAAGAGTGTTAAATACGTCACTAAATTTATTAATTTTATATAAATAGGTCATTGAATTTAAAAAGTATACGATTAATTAGATTATTAGACGAGTAATATATATGTAATTAGAATTTTCTTTTTTCATTTTTCTGGTAAAATCCGATCATATTAATTACATTGTATGTACTAAGAATTGTCATTTCTTCTGTAGTATTAATTGGGATGAAAGATTGCAATATTTTCAACTTAAATTATTGTGTTAAAAGAAATAATAAAAATGTGTCAATTGCACATATTTTGCTTGTTTGATGATTCGATTGTACACTTTTTTAAGTTCAGTAGCCCGATTGCATAAAAACAATAAGTTTGACTTATTTGACATGTGTTCCTATCATATACAATTTTCATGTAATAACTCAATCTCATTGAAAAATAGAAAAAATGACATTTTCTACAAGGTCATACAATTAACTCATTCTAGCTATCAATTGACTTTTGTGGTTTGAATTGAGCAATTTAAGCTGGTTTATCTCTTTGGGATCCCTTTGTCAGCTAGGCATAGGGTCACCAAATTTGACAAAGGTCACCAGACAAGTTTTATCTAGAACGCCCCTACAAATAGCATAATCAAAAGAAAAATGACATTTTTAGTTCTTGAGCTATAAGAAAGGATAATATTTTGTCCCTCAATTATATTGTCGACACTTATTATTCAACAATTGCCTATAAAATAACTTTTTAAACTTATTTAGTACTTCGGACAAAAAAATCACTTCGCAAATAATTAAGGGATAAAAGTAACAACAGTATAATCGAGGGACAAAAAGTATTATTTGAGGGACAAGAAGTGTTATTTTCTTTCAAATGTAGAAACAAAACTATCATTTTCTCTAAAATTATTACCTTATTTGGTTAGAATGTAAGATGCTTGACACATTAACAACCATGATTACACAAAATGGATGGCATGAGAAACATTGGCATAAACAGAAGGTTTATACAACAAGAGAGCAGAAAAAAGTAAAGCTTAACAGAAAGGGTTACTGTGATCTTGAATATGCCTCCCCTAATGGCATCCCCTCCAAGACCAAAACAGGATTACATTAAACACACAAAACATAAACATAGGACCTAAAACCAGAACCATGTACCCCAAAACATTCAGCCTATCTGTCTTAGGACTAAAACCACAAAACATTTCAACCTGCTATCTGTCCTGGCAGGAAGGAGTTTATAGGCATGGAGCTGAGGGCAGCGAAACCTCGGGTGTCTCACTGCAATGATCTGGAAAGGAGCAACGTACAGCACGAGTGCTACAACTAGGCAAGATGTGAGAAAGATCGCTAACGAGCATGAGGAACAGGATGTGCACAAAAGATTCATATGGTGTCGACAGCAGGGTTCAAACCTGCGCAAGCATAGCCCAATAGATTTCAAGTCTGTCTCCTTAACCACTCGGACATATCAACGGCATTGTTTCTTACTCCATGCGAAATATAAAAGAGGGTTTTTGTTACAACAAAAACAAAGAAAAATATGGAAGCTAGGCAACTAAAGGATTCATATTGCGTTGATAGAAGGGTTTGAACCTGCGTAGGCAAAGCCCAACAGATTTCAAGTCTGTCTCCTTAACCACTCGAACATATCAACAACATTAATGTTTTTTGTGTGAGTATCTTAAAGACTATTATTTAACTCTTACAAAAGAGCCAACAAAAAAACATAAGGGAAAATGAAGAAGTTTTCAAAAAAAAAAAAAAAGAAAAGAAAAAAAAAAGAGGAAAATGAAGAAAGAATAATAGTTGGAAAAGGAAAATAAAAAACACTGAGTTTGTTTCCGACCCAAAACTTTCTTAAATCCTTTTTGAGATTGAATTTCTCTCTCTTCTTTATTCTAAATATAACAATCCCTTTTATATGGCTGATTACAAAGTTTTTTAAATTAAGAATAATTAATTATTTGATAGTTTCTAAATAATTAATCTACCAAAACTAATTCAAAAAATAAGAGTAATAAGTTAAATAACTACTTCGTATTTAGTAATTTCTAAATAATTATTTAGTAGTTTCTTAATGTCTAAATTATGTAATGTAATGTAATAGTAATAAAATAAGTCTTATCATTACACCCCTTCTTGACATCAAGCTTGCCCACAAGCTTGATAACCTCGCGCATCTCATAGTCAACATTTCTCACGATCAAATGGCCTCACCGGCCAAAAGAATTGCAAATGGAAAAGCCATAGTTGGCATTCTAAGGATCAACTGACGAGCCAACAATGGTAAAGAGCAGGGCCGGATTTTAGGATTTTGTGGCCCTATTCTGGTAAATAACTGAGGCCCTCCAAAATCGTAATTGTTAAAATTGTCATATGCAAGTTTTGAACCTTTGATATCTAAGTTAAAATATAATAAATACACATTTCTACCATCTCTTCATAGAACCTTTTAAGATTATTTAAAAATCGTTAATTTTTATTTCTAAACTAGATAAGTAATAATTAAATATTGGGCTTATAAAATTTGGGGTCCTTCTAAAATTGGGGGCCCTGTGCGGTAGCCCAGCTTGCACAGCCTAAAATCCGGCCCTGGTAAAGAGGACCCTAATCTTGGACATCCTTTGAATGAGTTAGTTGGAACCACCATGTCGGATGATGAGTGAGACTCCAAAGATGAAGACTGACCCATACCATTTGACACAACCATGAAATGAGATGGGACTGCATGTAGAGTAGTGAAATAACCCTCCCATGCAGTGGATAGTTTTTGGAAAGGCACAACCTCAATTTCTGTAAAATCAGCAGCCCTCTGTGTTGAATCAACATGAGACTGATCGGTGAAAACGTTAGCTTGCATTGCTGTTGTCTCCGGATTTTGAATTCTAGGCAGCAAGAATTGTTTCTGGGCAAGCAATTTTCCCAGAATTTCTTCCAGCAATGGCTTTGTTTTTTGGGGAAGGCAATTTTTTATTTCGGCAGCAGCTTTCTGGTTCCTTTCTTATTTGCTTAGATGTATGTTGCTTCTCCTTATTTGTTTGCATGGTGTACTGTAATCCATTACCTTTCCTTCAATTTCAATTTTGGTTGCAATACCTAATGCTTGATTATGATGCTAAGTACAATGTTTAGTACTTAGTGATTATGTTAATTGCAATATTGGGTTAGAGTGCTTAGCTAGTGAGGTTGATTGTTTTATTTTAAAGAGCTTAAAAGTATTGATTTCATCTACTATTTATTGCAGGTTACAATGAGTTGCTAATTGTCTTATTTTAGGAATTTGATAAAATTACTGTGGAACTCTTGTATCATTAGTGTTCTATTTTGCTAATTGGATTTAGTTTTATCCTTTTATTTTATCATTTTAGGGCTTATTCTACCGGGAAAGCGACATATATGGTCTGGTGTGGACTAAAAGGACTATTTTGTCATTAATTTTTACGACACAGATGGCGGAGAGTAACGGAATGAGTACGGTCGGTAGAAATTAGAAATTCGAAGGACCACATAATCACATATAGTTAAATTGAAAGTTAAGGACTAAACGTGTCGAAACCACCAAACTTGGATGACCTCATATGGCATTAACTGGAGCGTTATGCTGTGCAACCGCGTGTGAACCATGCATGGTGCACACGGTTGCAAAAACGCCGTCGTTTTGACGTCCGACTTAAAAAAATAATAATTCAGAATTGCATAACTACACATCCATAACTTCATAACTATAAATCCAGAATTGCATAACTACACATCCATAATTTCATAACTATAAATCCAGAATGTGAAATTATAAAATTATAAACATATGTTTATGTAACTAACGGCAATCGAAATGTTTTTTTTTTTAAATTTAAGTAAAACGACGCCGTTTTTGAATCCGTGTGCACCATGCATGGTGCACACGGATGCACAGCATAATTTTCCGCATTAACTCATCGGCAAACTAGCAGGGCCGGTCCTATCATTTTATAAGTCCGGTACAAAATAAATAACAAGAGCCCTCAATATAAAACGTTAAAAGATTGTATGAGTTAATTGAAAACAATTAAATGATAATGACGGTAAATATGTTACCGGATAATATTATATGAATAACAATAGTTGTATAAGTGAACTGAGATAATTGTATTGCTAAGTGTTCAGTCTTTTCAGTACAGAATATGGCGTGTCCCTTGCTAGCTAAGGGGAGTTCTATTTATGCTAGGTCCTAACGGTAACAACATGAAGAGTCATAATTGGGGAGCTGAGGCTAACGACAATAACATAAAGAGTCATGAATGAGGCGCTGAGGCTTTAATTCTCTCCCTTCAATGCAATGAATGGTCATAATGTTTCCACCCGTTGGTGTTCAGCCCGTTGGAGTTCTGCCTGTTGGAATTCCACGCGATGTCGGGTTAAATATGGTGTCGGGTCAGGTGCTGCTAATGATCCGGATCGGGTGCCAGCACCATTATCCTGTCACCAGTCCCCCCTACTCCTGAGTTTACGGATGTGTTTGAGTTGACTTGGGAGTAAAGCTGAATTTGCTTGATATCGTGCAGAATCCCGGTTGATCCCGAGTATGTGATTTTATTTTCCAAATCACACATGAATTTTTATTTTTTTTTATGCTGGCCGAGACGGGCTGCGGCTTAGGCTGGCCGAGGTGCGTGCCTCCGGCCGATCACGGCCGAGGCGTCGCCTCGACCGATCGTGGCCGAGGCGTCGCTTCGACCGCTCATGGCCGAGGCGTGCGCCTCGGTCGATCGTGGTCGTGGCATCGCCTTGACCGATCGTGGTTGAGGCGTCGCCTTGACCGATCGTGGTTGAGGCGTCGCCTTGACCGATCGTGGTTGAGGCGTCGCCTCGGCCGATCGTGGCCGAGGCGTGCGCCTTGGCCGATCGTGGTCGAAGCGTCGCCTCGACCGATCGTGGCTGAGGCGCCGCCCCGCCCAGTGGCCGAGACGCGGGCCTCGGCCTGGCCGAGGCGTGCACCTCAGGCCCCCGGCCGAGGTGCTGCTTCAGTCGGTTGCTGAGGTGCTGCGCCTCGGCCTGGCCGAGGCGTGCGCCTGGCGGCCTTTTTTTTTTTTTTTTTTTCCGGCTGAGGCGTTGCCTTAGCCGGGTTTGGCCGAGGCGTCGCCTCAGCCGTGGGCGCTGGCCGAGACGCGCGCCTCAGGCCTTTTTGCGGCTCGGCTTGAGGCGCTGCCTCAGCCCACGTTGGGTCGAGGCGTGCGCCTCGGCCTTGATTTTTTTTTTTTTTTTTTTTTTCTACAACGCGGCGTCGGCCGGCTTTTGGTTGATCGAAAGTGGTGTTGAGAACCTTTTATTTGAGCAAAGTAACCTGGGCAGACCATGATTACAAAATATTGTTTACAGGTCTGGGCGGACCACGACTTCAAAGTATTACTTATAATATCTAATTAAATGTTCTTAGTTCCATACCCGATCGATCATCCTTGCAGATGGTGTGGACTTGTAGGTCCTTTTCGCCAATCTTTTTGCATGCTTTTACGTAACAACTGCGTGCTGCTCGCTGGTCTCCTCTGACGACTCCTATCCCACTCGGAGTAAGGAACTTCATACACAAGTGTTTCACCGACACTATGGCCTTGAGGTCCTCCAGTGCCGGTCTCCCCAAAATGATGTTGTGCACACAAGTGAGTCTTACCACGATGAATTCCACGTCAAGTTTGCGAATGTTAGGGCTCGTGCCTATCTCCACTGGTAAGACCACTAACCCTTCCGTCTCCACTGAATCACCTGTAAATCCAAAGAGTGGGGTACGTACTTCTTTGAGCTGGTTCCTAGGTATCCTAACTTGGTGAAGGCATCGTAATACATCACATTGACTGAGCTTCCCGTGTCGACTAAGATGCGGCGGACAATGACATTGTTGACGTCCATCTCAATCACCAGGGCGTCATGATGATGGGGTAACGGGCCCTCTGGGAGGTCATCATTAGAGAAGGTGATGGCCTCCTGTCTATGTTTCTCTTCTCTAGGAAGACTCACCACTTCTCTCACGTATAGCTGCCGGCTCCCCTTCTTTCTTTTCGCAGGCGTGTCACCCCTGCGGGTCCACCATAGATAAAGTGTATGGTGTGCTTCTTTTGTCGTTTGGGCGCCACTTCGATTTCTTTCTCGCTATCATTCTGCTCAAATATTTGGTCGTGTTCTCTTTTTTTTGGCATTCGAGGTGGACGGCTTGGTGCCATCCTCATTCCTCCAGACATTTTTTGGTGGATTGTGTTGCGGCTGTTGCTGCTGCTTGGATCGCTTGACGAAATGTCGGAAGTAGCCCAGCTGGATGAGTTCTTCTATTTGTCTCTTCAAAACGTGACACTCATCTGTATCGTGGCCGGTTTGCCTATGAAACCTGCAGTACTTTGTTTGGTCCGCCTTCGAGGAGACCTTCATGCACTCCTCGGGGAATTCTACCATTCCCATCTCCTCAGCTTGCTTTAGAATGACACTGACGGGATGGGTAAGAGGAGTTAAATTATGCAAGGGGACCAGGCGAGGTCGTTCGTGGTTTCGGACTTTCCCTGCGGTCGGGTGGTTCGAGAGTGGTGCCTGGCTGGGCGGACCCGCTTTCCCAGGCTTCCCACCTTTCCTACCATCCTCTTCGTCCTTCTTCTTCCTGTCGACGTCCTCTGCTTCGGCATAGCGGCTAGCCGTCCTTATCAGATCTTCGTAAGAGCGGGGGTGGTGGGCGTTCAGCTGCTTGTGGAAATACCCTGATCTTAAGGCATGGATAAATATCGGGATCCCGCCTTGGAGTTGAAGTCGTAAACATTATTAACTTCCTTTTTCCATTTTATCAGGAAGTCTTTGAGGCTCTCGCCTCTATCTTGCTTCACTACATAGAGGTGAGAGAAGGGTTTCTTACGCTATATGCTACCGGAGAAATATGTCAGGAAGCTCTTGGACAACTCCCAAAAGTTTTGGATCGACCCATCCGGGATGGTGTTGAACCAGTCTTGGGCCGCTCCATCCAGGGTAGACAAGAACGCTCGGCACATGATAGCGTCCCCTGCCCCGATCATTACCATAGCAGCCTTGTACCTCGTCATGTGGACACGTGGGTCAGTGACCCCCGTGTAATCCTTTGATGGCGGGCAACCTAAAGTCCCTCGGCAAAGGTACGTCCATGATGCTTGGGGAGAATGGTGCTACCATCCGTACCTCGGGTTCCGGCGACTGCTCCCGTGCCTCCACCCTTCTTGCTAACTCCTTGATTCTTCTCTGCAGCCTCTCGACCAGGGCCGACTCATCAGGGTGCCGGCGCGGGGCCGGCTGCCGCTCCTCCAAGTGTCGGTGTGGAACCCGCTCATCAACGCGTCGCTTTCCCGCCGAGTGCCGACGCGGAGCCAGCTCTTCGACGCGTCGCTCCTCCAAGTGTCGACGTAAGGCCGACTCATCAACGTGTTGGCGTGGGGTCAGCTCCCGAGACTCGCCTACCTCCTCTGTGGGTGATCTCTCGGCTTCTCTGTTTTCGTGTTGGCGAGGACCTCTAGTAGAGGATCCCTCGGCCCGTGATCCTAATCTTTGCCGCACGGGCGCCCTCTGTCCCAATCATTCTGGTGCAAATTGGGAAGGGCCTGGTTGTCGTCTGGCCGGTCCACTTCTTTGGGTCTCTACCCCTATTTCCTGGGGCTGCGGCGGGGGCACTTGGCCTTGCAGTCCCACCGCCACTTGGTTTAGCGCCGCCGTCACTGCTTGATGAATGGTCGCCTGGAGGTTCACTACTTGGTTCGCCCCTCCATTGTTGAGTTGGTCTCGAAGGTCCCCGGGCCTCCCGTTGTTGAGCTGTTCTCGGAGGTCCCCTCCGCGATTGTTGGTGAGTTGGTCCCGGAGGTCACCTGAGGCATTGCCATTGTTCACGTTGCGGGAACCATGGGAGCTGTGGGACACCATTCTTTCAAGCTTGCTGTTGAAAGAGGAATGAGTTGTGTGTGTCGTAGCAGGCTCTCAATGAAAGCACCAATGACGGTAAATATGTTACCGGATAATATTATATGAAAAACAATAGTTGCATAAGTGAACTGAGATAATTGTATTGCTAAGTGTTCAGTCTTTTCAGTACAGAATATGGCGTGTCCCTTGCTAGCTGAGGGGAGTTCTATTTATGCTAGGTCCTAACGGTAACAACATGAAGAGTCATAATTGGGGAGCTGAGGCTAACGACAATAACATGAAGAGTCATGAATGAGGCGCTGAGGCTTTAATTCTCTCCCTTCAATGCAATGAATGGTCATAATGTTTCCAGCCGTTGGTGTTCTGCCCGTTGGAGTTCTGCCTGTTGGAATTCCACGCGATGTCGGGTTAAATATGGTGTCGGGTCAGGTTCTGCTTATAATCCGGGTCGGGTGCCAGCACCATTATCCTGTCAGATAATTTTAAATTTTTGTAAATATATAATTTTTTATTAAAAGAAAAACCCATTTTAGAATAGTTTGGAGTAGCGTTCATTCAAACTTGGCGGCAAATTATATTGTGCAACCGTGTGTACCATGCATGTTGCACACTGTTCTATGTTCATAATTACTTAATTATATGTTCATAATTATAAATCTATATATTCATAATATTTGAACTTCATATTCATAATTATTGAACTCTATATTCACAATTACAGAACTCTATGTTCATAATTTTCGATGTCCATATTCCCAATTGTTGAACTCTGTATTCACAAATCACAGAACTATATGTTCATTATTTGATAACTATACAGTTTAGAAATTATGAATCTACAGTACAGAAATTATGAATCAACAGTATAGATATTATGAATCTACAATATAGAAATTATGAATCTACTGTATTTAAATTATGAATCTACGGTTCAGAAATTATGAATCTACAGTATATATTTTATGAATTTACAGTATAGAAATTATGAATCTATAGTATAGAAATTATGAATCCAATTATGTGCGCATCTTGCATGGTGCACACGGTTGCACAGTATAATGCTGGTCCCCTATATAAAGTGTAATTATAAATTAATTCAATGTTCGCTAATATATATCTATTAAGTGAGATAAGTATATCAAATAGTTGTAATTGTTAAGTACATTTAAAATTGAGTTAATTACTGAAAAGGTCCTTTGACTATAGCGAAATTACCAATTTGGTCCCAAGTTAACGGTTGACTAACGGTCAAACAAATGTAGGACCAAATTGGTTAAAATTTTAAACTTGATGGACTTAATTGGTCAAAAAAATAGTCAAGGACCAAATTGGTAATTTCGCTATAGTTAAGGGACCATTTCGGTAATTGACTTTAGAGGTGGGCAATTCGGTTCAGTTTTTTCGAAACGAACCGTACCAAACTAGTTCGATTCGGTAATATACTGAACTAAATGGTAATGGATTCTTGTATATCGAACGGTTCGGTAAAACTCGAACCGAACTAAATTGTTCGGTAAAAACCGAACCAAACTGAATACCGTTTGAACTTTGGATTGCTATTTTATTATATATTAGACTTTAGATTTGGACTATGTAAATACAATAACACATAATATATAATTTTTTATAACAAGCTATAAAGAAATCAAATAAAATATTTACAAGAGATACCCGTGAGAATATGAGTTGAACTTAGATTTACTTTTTATTTATTTATTTATTTATTTATTTATTTATTATTATTATTATTATATTATAATATATTTTTAAAAATCAAATGGTGTTTGGTTCGGTTCGATTTTTTACCAAACAATTCGCTTAGGTTCGGTTCAATTTTTTATCGAACCGTTCGGTATACAAGAATTCAATACCGTTCGATTGTTCGGTAGTTCGGGAAAATCGAACCGAATTGCCCACCCCTAAAGTTAATTACCGAAATGGTCCCTTGACTATAGCGAAATTACCAATTTAGTCCCAAGTTAGCGGTTGACTAACGGTCAAACAAGCAGATGACCAAATTGGTTAAGACTTTTAAAGTTGAGGGACTTAATTGGTCAAAAAAATAGTCAATGACCAAATTGGGGTAATTTCGCTATAGTCTCAGGACCATTGCGGTAATTAACTCTTTAAAATTAATAAATAATTTTGAAGTCATGAATTCAAATATTTGCATATGCAAGCATTTTTTAAGTTCATAAAAAAAAAAAAAAAAAAAAAAAAATCAAGCTTGGGGGCCCCTCCCAGTGTTGGGCCCAGGGTGGGTGCCCATCTCGCCCACCCTTAGGGCCGGCCCTGCAAACTAGGTTGGTTTAGGGTCACAACTCACAATGCAAGGTCTTCTTGGTTTGAGCCAATCAACTATGGACAAATTAGCTAGGCTGGTTTAGACAGGGTGATAGACATATTTTACACACATTTTATGTACATCTCTATAATATTTTTGCATTAGTTATTTATAATTATATAGTAATTATTTATTTTTAGAGTTTAATAATTAATTACTTAATTAAGTGGTATAATAATATTTAGTAATAATATGTTTTGAGCCAAACAAGTCATTAGCAAATTAAACTCTTTACTTTTAATTTAATATAAATTTAAAGTATTAGTTCTTGTGTTTGGACCACTTTTGATAAGGATAATAATCAACATTGCTTTTGTTTCTTAATTCCTACAGGTCAAGCAACGTACATGAGGAATTGGTCAAGTCTTCGCCGCACCATTTGTTACATCACACGTTCCCCTCTTACATGCCGCACTAATTTCTCAACATTTAAGTATAAATAGGCCTAGTATTGTTCTTTGGAAGGGCATCAGTTCATTCTTCCCCTCTCGATTATTCTGTAAAGCTGTTATCAATGTCCATTCATTGCTAATTTCTTTAGCTTGGTTTAGTAAATTGAAGCCCCGAAATTGATTATGCTGTAAGATTACTTATTTATTTTTATTATATAATTTTTATGCATTTGGGTATTAAATATTCTTCTAAGTTATTTGAATAGTTGTATCATTTAATTGCTAGGGAGGCCTACTAGTTATTTACTTGATATAATTATTTGCTATATTAGATAATGTTGTGCTACAAATTATTCTAATATTCAGTAGCAACTGGGTTAATTATTGACGGCTTAGTGATAATTGGACTCGGGAAGAATATTTTCCTAAATTAAATGCAACCGCTTGTGCTTGTGTTATTTAGTTTGTCGGTTGTCCTAGTTCCTATTGCTGCTATTAAATTAAATCTATAGCGCTTGTCTTAGGTTATTTAGTAGTTAGGGGTAATTAAACCGCGTGTGCTTTAGTTACCTACAACTAAGGGAAAACGGAAATGAAATAATTTCACGACAAATATTCAATTGCATATTAATTACTTTACTAATCAATGATCAGTGTTAAATTTCGGTGGTGGATCTTTACTAACCAAGGTTTTCTATTATAAGTGCTTTCAATATATTAGTTTCATTGCTTTATTCGATTTATTTAATCTCTTGTTTATTTAAATTATCTTTTACTTAATCTTTATTCTCGTTATTTTCCAAACCCCCCATTATTTCCTTGAGCACAAAAGTTAAACTAGTTACTCCTCGTGGGATCGATCCTTACTCCCGCTACTACGTTTGTAAGGTTTTAATTTGGGAGCCTACGACAGCTCACCAAATTTTGGCACCGTTGCCGGGGAGATTTTCTAGCTTATTTTGTGTTTGTTTATTTATTTAATTATTTATTTTGTTATTTGTTTATTTGTTTTTCATTTGTCCCAAAAAAAAAAATCTTTTCTTTCGTTACTTTACATAATTGATGCACTATCTTTAACGGTTTATGCCTATAACTCGATCTGCTAACAAAGAAGTCTTGCCATACAATCCAGAAATTGAAAGAACTGTACGCAGGTGGAGGAAACAAGCTTTGAGGAAATTAGAGTTTAGTGATCTGGCTACCGATTCTGCCAACTCTGATTTAGAAGAGGAACCCATGGCTCAAAATCAGACTTTAAAAGAGCTTGGAGCTCCAAATTTAGATCACCAACCTTTATGCATCACTTTCCCTGCTCTGGATGCCAATGTGCAATTCGAACTAAAATCTGGATTAATTCATCTTTTGCCTTCTTTTCATGGACTTGCAGGTGAAGATCCTCACAAGCACTTAAAGGAATTCCATGTGGTGTGTTCGAGTATGAAACCCACAGGGGTTACTGAAGAACAAATCAAGTTGAGAGCCTTTCCCTTTTCGTTGAAAGATTCAGCGAAGGATTGGCTATACTATCTACCTTCTGGGAGCATCACCACATGGAATAACCTGAAGACAGCGTTCCTTGAAAAATATTTCCCAGCTTCAAGGGCGGCCAACATTAGAAAGGAAATCTGTGGTATAAGGCAAAACAATGGAGAGTCCCTGTATGAATATTGGGAGCGTTTCAAGAAACTATGTGCAAGCTGCCCACACCATCAAATTAGTGATCAATTACTCATTCAGTACTTTTATGAAGGACTTTTTACAATGGATAGAAGCATGATTGATGCTGCAAGCGGTGGTGCTTTAGTTGACAAGACACCAGACGCTGTAAGAACTCTAATTGCGAACATGGCTGCAAATTCTCAACAGTTTGGCAATAGAATAGTCCAACCGTCTAAGCATGTGAATGAGGTAAATATTTCTGCTCTTGAACAATAAATTTCTGGTTTAACTACTCTTGTCCGTCAATTAGCAGTAGGCAATGTGCAAACTGTAAAAGCATGTGGAATTTGCTCGGTAGTTGGGCACCAAACTGATGCCTGCCTAACTCTTCAAGAACAACCTATTGAACAAGTCAACATAGCTGGAGGTTTTCCTGGACAACCTCAAGGTAAGTATGATCCGTTTTCTAATAAATATAATCCTGGATGGAGGGATCACCCAAACCTTAGCTATGGGAACTCACAAGGAAACCAGTTTGTTCATAATCGTTCCAATTTTCAGCAGTATAGACAACCATTTCCTTCAAGACAACAACCAACCCAAAGCTCTAGTTCAAGTATGAATCTAGAAGATATTGTTAAATCTCTTGCTACTAACACTTTGCAGTTTCAACAAGAAACACAAATATTCCGTCAAGAAACAAAGGCTAGTATTCAAGAAACAAATGCTAGTATTCAAAACTTGGAAAGACAATTGGGCCAACTAGCAACTACGGTTAGTCGGTTGGAAGCACAGAGTTCTGGCAAACTACCCTCTCAAACAGTTGTTAATCCTAAAGAGAATGTAAGTGCAATTAATGTTGAAAGTATGTTGCTGGAAAAGAATGTTGATTTGAATAAGGAAATAAGTGCAGGAAACATTGTCAATAATAAAGAGACGTCCCATGGTAAGCTTTCTTCTTTTTCTGATTATGAACCAGTACTCCCATTTCCTCAAGCTCTTTTAGAACCAATAAGAGGAAACTCAAATAATGACCTGTATGAGACCTTTCATGAATGTGATGCTAATAAATCACTTTTAGATTCTATGGAAAAAGTACCTCGCTATGCTAATTTTTTAAAAGAGGTACGCACTATGAAAAAGAAACGAAATAATGAAAGAATTGAGGAAGTGAAAGTGCAAGAGAATGTCTCTATGGCTAGTCAAAGCAATCTTCCTGAAAAGTGTAAAGATCCAGGTATGTTTACTATCCCATGCATGATAAGTGGTGTTAAACTTGAAAATGTTATGTTAGATTTAGGAGCTTCTATTAATGTCATGCCATATTCTGTTTATGCTTCTTTAAATCTTGGACCCCTAAATAAATCTAGTATAATAATTCAATTGGCTGATGGATCTACTACATATCCTAGGAGTGTGATCGAGGATTTGATTGTTGAAGTTGATAACTTGGTTTTTTCCTGCTGATTTTTATGTGCTTGATATGGAAAATAATAATCATATTTTGTTAGGAAGGCCATTCTTAAAAAATGCAAAAACAAAAATTGATATTCATAGTGGTATGCTTACTATGGAGTCTAATGGTAAACTTGTGACTTTTAATATTTATGATACCGTGAAATCTCCTAGTGATGATAATTTTGCAATTTTTGTTGATTCTTTGAACTTTGCTACATTTGATGAAATTGTTTCGAATGAAAAAGAAAGAAATAATAAATCATCTTTGAGTACTAATCTGCATGAAGGGACTGTTTCTTTGAATACTCATAATCATAGAAGGTACTCAAAAAGACGATGGAAATTTAAAGAAATATCATAAGTCGAGCCAACGACGATAAACAAAGGCGCTGCTTGGGAGGCAACCTAAGGTGTGTTTGTTCCATTTTTTTTTTTCTTTTATTCCATATTCTCATTCAATAACCCTTTTTTCTATGCTTTTTTTATTCAACATTGGGGACACTGTTGATAATAAGTGTGGGGGAGGGGATTTAGTCTTATTATTTATTTGCTTATGTAAAACATTTAAAAAAAGTTTTATTATTTATTTTCTTATTTCAGAATTTTCAAAAATATTTTACTACTATTTTATGTATAAAAAAAAAAGTATTATTTCGAAAAAAATTATATTTTCCTTTCCTGAAATTCATAATGTAATTGAATAAATAGTTTGGCAAAATGTGATTAGTTTGTTAGCATTTCTTGTTTGATATGTAGTGGCTATATTAAGTAAGCAATAAACCTGTGAGTGTTTTGAGCCATTGACTGACACTTCGGTCTTATTTTCTTTCTATTGTGCGATTTCTTCCATAATTTTGTTTCTCTAGAACTTGCCTTGATTTTCTTTTAAAGCTAATTAGACCATGCATGATTCAAGTGTGATTAAGGCCATTATTTGTTCTTGAGCCTCACTAGCCAAATAACCGGTTTGTCCTATGATTTATTTCCCCTTGTTAACCACTTTGAGCTTTATGGCCATTCTTTTCTTTTTTTTGAACCACATTACAAGCCTTTTATATCTAAAAATAATGCCTTCACCCAGCTGAATAACTAGTGGAGCAAATTTTGAATTATTCGTGTAATCTACGTGAGGTTGTGAGGAAGAAGTGTGGGGGAGGTCACTTTCTTGTGTTAATATGATGGAGAATGAGGTGGGTTGTATCTTCATTGCCGATTTGTCACTGGTCTTCTATGAAAAAGAAAATGAAGACAATTCATGATTCCAAAAAAATATGGAAATTGAAAAAATGGAAAAATGGAAAAATGGAGAATATATGTTTGAAAAAGAAAAATATTGCTGAAAATTTATGAGAAAATGAGAAAGAATCAGCAATTGATTTTGAGTTGAAGTTACTTCTAAATAAATGAAGTAAGGGGAAATTCTTGTAATAGTGAGGAAGAATTCTATATTTTTAAGAATGATAGTCATATTGAAATCTCAATAGAATGTGTTTTTTATTGGAAATTGAGGGTGTTGGATTACTTGTATTTATTTGCTCCTCTAGTTTGAAGCTTTTGTTTAAGCTTCTTTCCTAAATATTCCCTACCTTAACCCTAGCCCCATTACAACCTGTGGAAAGTCCTTATGATTTGTGTCATGCATGACTCTTGTAGTGGTGATTGAGAAGATATGCAAGCCTATGGTAGAGCAATTTTATAGGAATGAATATGAGTGAAATTTATACCCATCAAACACTTGAGTGATGAGTGATATTCCTGTGAGGGCTTACTTATTTAGTTCTCTACATTTTCAAATAGGGATGCTAACTTATTAATTGCAGGATGCTTCAGATTGTTGTTCATGATATGTTATGAGTTTTGGGAATTTCATTTTTATTTACTTCGCAAATAATATTTTTGCTTGGGAACAAGCAAATGTTCTAGTGTGGGGGAATTTGATAGACATATTTTACACTCATATTTTATGTACATCTCTATAATATTTTTGCATTAGTTATTTATAATTATATAGTAATTATTTCTTTTTAGAGTTTAATAATTAATTACTTAATTAAGTGGTATAATAATATTTAGTAATAATATGTTTTGAGCCAAACAAGTCATTAGCAAATTAAACACTTTACTTTTAATTTAATATAAATTTAAAGTATTAGTTCTTGTGTTTGTACCACTTTTGATAAGGATAATAATCAACATTGCTTTTGTTTCTTAATTCCTACAGGTCAAGCAACGTACATGAGGAATTGATCAAGTCTTCGCCGCACCATTTGTTACATCACACGTTCCCCTCTTACATGCCGCACTAATTTCTCAACATTTAAGTATAAATAGGCCTAGTATTGTTCTTTGTAAGGGCATCAGTTCATTCTTCCCCTCTCGATTATTCTGTAAAGCTGTTATCAATGTCCATTCATTGCTAATTTCTTTAGCTTGGTTTAGTGAATTGAAGCCCCGGAATTGATTATGCTGTAAGATTATTTATTTATTTTTATTATATAATTTTTATGCATTTGGGTATTAAATATTCTTCTAAGTTATTTGAATAGTTGTATCATTTAATTGCTAGGGAGGCCTACTAGATAATGTTGTGCTACAAATTATTCTAATATTCAGTAGCAACTGGGTTAATTATTGACGGCTTAGTGATAATTGGACTCGGGAAGAATATTTTCCTAAATTAAATGCAACCGCTTGTGCTTGTGTTATTTAGTTTATCGGTTGTCCTAGTTCCTATTGCTGCTATTAAATTAAATCTATAGCGCTTGTCTTAGGTTATTTAGTAGTTAGGGGTAATTAAACCGCGTGTGCTTTAGTTACCTACAACTAAGGGAAAACGGAAATGAAATAATTTCACGACAAATATTCAATTGCATATTAATTACTTTACTAATCAATGATCAGTGTTAAATTTCGGTGGTGGATCTTTACTAACCAAGGTTTTCTATTATAAGTGCTTTCAATATATTAGTTTCATTGCTTTATTCGATTTATTTAATCTCTTGTTTATTTAAATTATCTTTTACTTAATCTTTATTCTCGTTATTTTCCAAACCCCCCATTATTTTCTTGAGCACAAAAGTTAAACTAGTTAATCCTCGTGGGATCGATCCTTACTCCCGCTACTACGTTTGTAAGGTTTTAATTTGGGAGCCTACGACAGCTCACCACAGGGTGAGCAAAAAACCTGGACCGACCTAAAATTGAACTGTCTGATATTTCGATTTCGGTTATTAAGGTAAAAGAAAAAAAAATTGGTCATTTTGATTTTTCGGTCGGTTATCAGTTTTTCAAGAGAAAATCGAAAGCCGACTGAAAACCGAAGATTAATCTAAAGAAATAAAAAATCTAACCTCATTCCATTTACATTTTGCAAGTCCAGAGTCTATCACATTAATTTTACTGACTTATTAGATTGCATTGCATTTGTTAACCATATATTGTATAAATATAATCCATCTATATCTCATTAAACTACTATTGTACTTGAGAACATTAAGTGTTAGAACTCAGATCATCTCCGATTGTTTTTTAGAGAAAGCTTCAGAGACTCTACAGATCTGACATGTTTTCTACCATCTTTTCCGTTTATGTTGTTTTCTTTTGGTTCTACGTTATCCCTTTGTTCCTTTGACTAGTTTGTTTTCTCTCGTCTCTCTGGCGAGTGTTTCCCTCTCGTCTCTTTGGCAGGTTTTCTTCCCGTTTCTTTGGCGAGTTCTCCTAAGCGTGGAATGATAAAATGGTGTCACCAGACTCAGGTTTGGCTATGTTTGACCAGATCTGTGAAAAAGCACCTACTTCATCCAACAACTTCGGCTTCAAATTTGTAAAACAGTCTGCGATCCAAGTTTTCTATAACATTGCTAGGAAATTTGTTTCTATGTCTGACGGTAAAGAATGCATTGTCATTCTAACGATTTGTATTGTAAACATTTCTGCTTATGATTAATGAATTAGCCTTTTATTTTCAAAAATAAATACTAAGATATTGTTTGTTTGTTTGATTTTTTTTTTTTAAATAATTTAGTCCTTTAGCATTAGTGAAGTAAATAAAATAAATTTAACTACTTTAAAAAATAAGTTATATTAACTGATAAAATCATCGATTTTGGTTATATCGGTTATGAAAGTTGGTCGGTTGATTATGAAGCTAAGGGTGGCCCACTAAAAGTGAATTTGTAACCTTGTTTGGTTACTAAATTTGCCTTGTGTTCCTAAACGTAACGGTGAACATTGGTCAATTTCGGTCATTTTTTCGTTAATAACTGAAATAACCAAAAAGTGTTGTTTTTGTTAATAACTGAAATTACCAACTTTCATGACTAGCAACAATATAATCGATGGACAAAAAGTGTTGTTTTCTTCTAATTTAGGAGCAAAACTATCATTTTTCCTAAAATTATTAGCTTATTTGGTTAGAATGTAAGATGCTTGACACATATCAACAACCATGATTACACAAAATGACATGAGAAACATTGGCATAAACAGAAGGTTTATACAACAAGAGAGCAGAAAAAGAAAAGCTTAACAGAAAGGGTTACTGTGATCTTGAATATGCCTCCTAATGGCATCCCCACCAAGACCAAAACAGGATTACATTAAACACACAAAACATAAACATAGGAGCTAAAACCAGAACCATGTACCCCAAAACATTCAGCCTATCTGTCTTAGGACTAAAACCAGAAAACATTTCAGCCTGCAGAAGAAGTTGATAACGGAGGGCAGCCTGTAGCGAAACCTAAGAAAGATGGGTTGTAACATCGCTCCCTGAATCGATTCGTACCTTAGCCTCACCACTTCAGTGTTGCTGTTGCGGCTGGTGGGGAATGTGTCAAAGACAAGATTCATATAGCGTCGACAGCAGGGTCCGAACCTGCGCGGATATAGCCCAACAGATTTCAAGTCTGTCTCCTTAACCACTCAGACATATCGACAGCATTGTTTCTTACTCCAAGTGAAACATAAAAGAGGGTTTTTGTTACAACAAAAACAAAGAAAAATATGGAAGGTAGCTAAAGGATTCATATGGCGTTGACAACAGGGTTTGAACCTACACAGGCAAAGCCCAACAGATTTCAAGTCAGTCTTCTTAACCACTCAGACATATTGACAACGTTGATGCCTTTTGTGTGAGTACCTTAAAGACTATTATTTAACTCTTACAAAAGAACCAACAAAAAAAACATAGGGAAAATGAAGAAGTTTTCAAAAAAAAAAAAAAAAAAAAAAAAAAAAAAAAAGGGAAAATGAAAAAAGAATAATAGTTGGAAAAGGAAAATAAAAAACACTATGTTTGTTTCTGACTAGGGACGGAGCCAGAAATTTGGTTGAGGAGGGGCGAAGAAGTAGGGACGGATTCAAAAAAACTTCCCAGTAAAGACGAAACATTAAAACGAAAGAGATAATTTAAAAAAGAGTTAATGAACGATTTGGTCCCTCAATTATTAGCGAACTGTCAATGTAGTCCCTCAATCACTTATTCATCGATTTTGTCCCCGAAAATAATTATTTTTAGTCGATTTAGTCCTTCCGGCCGTCGATTTGGTCCCTGAAAATAATTATTTTTAGTCGATTTAGACCCTCCGGCCATCGACGGAAGACGGTCTGAGGGACTAAATCGACTAAAAATAATTGTTTTCGGGGACCAAATCGATGAATAAGCAATTGAGGGGTTACATTGACAGTTCGCTAATAATTGAGGGGCCAAATTGTTCATTAACTCTTTAAAAAATAAATAAATTATCTAAGAAATATAATTGTAAATACTGTTGAATATGGGCGAAAAATAAAACATATCGAAACTTTATAAAAATATTCATAACAAAATATGAAACATAATTAATTTGATAAAATAATTTGAATAGAAAACACATTATAAATTACACATCTCATTATTAATATAAAAGAATGTTATATATATATATATATATATATATATATATATATATATATATATATATATATATATATATATATGTCTCTGGGTGTGTGTGTTAAATATTAAAAAAAGTATTTAAAATGTGATTGTATTGAAGCCATAGGGGAAGGAGTCAGCAAAACTGTAAAACTATGTTAATGCCAAAGATTTAAACCCATGACCTTTACTATTATCAAATATGTATTCTGCCAACTAATCCAACTCATTTCTTATTGACATTAATATTTTTTTTATACTAATACTAAATCATGTACTATATATACATACAAAGATTATATTTGGGGTGGGGGTGGGGGTGGAGTGAGGGGGTCAGCTGCCCCCCCTTTGGCTCCGTCCTTGTTTCCGACCCAAAACTTACTTATATTAGATCCTTTTTGAGATTGAATTCCTGCTCTCTTCTTTATTCTAAATAACACTCCATTTTATATGGCTGATTACAAAAATTCTTAAACTAAGAATGATTAATTATTTGATAGTTTCTAAATAATTAATCTACCAAAACTAATTCGAAAAATAAGAGTAATAAGTTAAATAACTACTCCGTATTTAGTAATTTCTAAATAATTAATCTACCAGGACTATGTGGTCTAATGGTATCCGGGTTGGACTTCCATTTGGAAGATTATGAGTTCAAGCCTCAGTGGAGGTGTTATTGGTTCTTTGTGTTTCAGTAGGTTGAGAAAGTATATGAACAGATACTACAATATAATAGAGCCAGTAAATCTACCAAAACTAATTCGAAAAATAGTTCATATACTACAATATAATAGAGCCAGTAAATCTACCAAAACTAATTCGAAAAATAAGAGTAATAAGTTAAATAACTACTCCGGATTTAGTAGTTTCTTAATATCTAAATTATGTAATGTAATAGTAATAAAATAAGACTTATCATTACACTCTTTCTGAACATTATGCTTGCCCACAAGCTTGATAACCTCGCGCATCACATAGTCAACATTTCTCACGATCAAATGGCCTCACCAGCCAAAAGAATTGCAAATGGAAAAGCCATAGTTGGCATTCTAAGGATTAACTAACGAGCCAACAATTGTGAAGAGGACCCTAATCTTGGACATCCTTTGAATGAGTTAGTTGGAACCACCATGTCGGATGATGAGTGAGACTCCAAAGATGAAGACTGACCCATACCATTTGACACAACCATGAAATGAGATGGGACTGTAGAGTGGTGAAATAACCCTCCCATGCACTGGATAGTTTTTGGAAATGGCACAACCTCAATTTCTGATCTGTAAAATCAGCAGCCTTTTGTGCTGAATCAACATGAGACTGATCGGTTGAAACGTTAGCTTGCATCGCTGTTGTCTCCGGATTTTGAATTTTAGGCAGCAAGAATTGTTTCTGGGCAAGCAATTTTCCCTGAATTTCTTCCAGCAGCGGCTTTGTTTTTGGGCGAAGGCAATTTTAAATTTCGGCAGCAGCTTTCTGGTTCCTTTCTTAATTTGCTTAGCAGTTGCTTCTCCTTATTTGCTTGCATGGTGTACTGTAATTCATTACCTTTCCTTCAATTTCAATTTTTGTTGCAATACCTAATGCTTGATTATGATGCTAAGTACAATGTTTAGTACTTAGTGATTATGTTAATTGCAATATTGGGTTAGAGTTCTTAGCTAGTGAGGTTGATTGTTTTATTTTAGGCTAAAGTGTCATCCCACACTATGAATTATATTGGATTGTTCATGCCGCACCTTGAACTTTCATAAGGTATATTTAGATCCATGTACCATTAATTTTTTTTTCATCTAACATTTTTTGCAGGTTACAGGTTATAATATGCTGATATGGATTATTTTTTCTTTTTTCTTTTTGTAATATAGCATTATTGCTGCAATTTCTGTTACCCGCCTCGCCCTCTCCACAGAGTTTCCTAGGGGGGAGGAGGAGCGTTGTGCCCCCTCTTCGCGTGGAGGCGCTGGAATTGATGGTGGTCGCCTGCAATAATCTCACCGAAAAATATATGGTTCGTTGAGTACCCAAGTCTGCTCCTTCTTGACCGCGAATATTGACACAGAGTTAGTTTGTGCTCATCATCAGTTGGACATTGAAGTTGCAAAATGGGTCTTATTCGTTTTGATATTTCCCAATTTGTTTTCAACAAGTTTTATCAACTATACAGATACTTATGTCATAACAGTGATGTTTGGATGAACCACAAAATTAAAACAATAAGAAATGCAGCGACAATAGATCAAATAAGTTGAATACATCACACAAAAGTAAAAGAACACACTAACTCGGTCGGCGAGGTTCTCCAATGGGCCGGGCCCTTTTCGGTAACAATGGCCTGAACAACGAAGAATCCGAACATGGCAAGTCTATCGTTCTTGACATTGAGCTTGGCGAAAGCCTCTGGGTCGTCAGTGAGGCCCAATGGGTTGAAGTTGCCACCGGAGTAGAGTGGGTCGATGATCTCGCCGAGGGGTCCGCCGGCAATACGATAACTCTCAACACAACTTGGCATGCTCAGATGGCCAAGATGCTCTGTGCGTGGATCAAGCTTGGGTTGCCCAAGTAGTCAAGAACTCCCTCGCTGAAGATCTGAGCTCCGGCCTTGGACCACACCGCCTCGTCGAACTTCACGTCGTTGCAGTACAACAACTCCGGGAAAACGCATCCAAGGGCTCCCAACATCGCCCATCGCCCAACTTCTGTTGCTTTTCCTTTTCTGCTTCAACTTTTTTTTTTTCCCAATGCTTCACGAATTTTATATATATAATTATAAGCCTGAATCAGAAGGAGCTATCTCGAAGAACAATAATTTGTAGTTTTGCACCTTCAAAATAATAAAATATGAATTGTATGTTTATTATGTAGTAGTAACTTCACATACACAGCCAAAAGAATCATATCATCATCAACATAACTGATTAGAGGAATGAAGCTTTTCCGTGCCTCAGAAAAGCCGCAACAAGAGAAGACAAACGAGGCTACAATCAATGCACCAGAGACCGGTATGGTAACCGCCGTGACGATGGCGGAAAACACAGCGGTAACAGCTATAATTCAATTCGCCTTTTCAATAACAAAGTATTACGTGGATTAATTTAGGGATTTAGGCCCACTAAAATATGAAACAGCTTCCACATCAGCATATTACTATTGCCATGTCATTCTGGTAACCCGAAAACCTACAAAAAATGCTAGATGAAAAAACTTAATGGTACATGGATCTAAATATACCTTATGAAAGTTCAAGGTGCGGCATGAACAATCCAATATAGTTCATGGTGTGGGATGACACTTTAGCCTTTATTTTAAAGAGTTTAAAAGTATTGGTTTCATCTACTATTTATTGCAGGTTACAATTAGTGTTCTATTTTGCTAATTGGATCTAGTTTTATCCTTTTATTTTATCATTTTAGGGCTTATTCTACCGGGAAAGCTACGTATATGGTCTGGTGTGGACTACAAGGACTATTTTGTCATTAGTTTTTACGACACAGATGGCGGAGAGTAACAGAATGAGTACGGTCGATAGAAATTAGAAACTAGAAACTCGGAGGACCACATCTAGTTAATTTGAAAGTTAATGACTAAACATACTGAAACTACCAAATTCGAACGATCTCATATGGCATTAACTCATGGGCAAACAATCGTTATGCTATGGACCCGTGTCCAGCATGCATGCTGGACACGGGTAACAGTGGGCACTGTTATCTTCTTCTTCTTCTTTTTTTTTTAAAAAAAAATTTCAGACTGCTTCGTTATAGGAGTATATGTTCATACTTTTATTACTATATGTTCATAATTGTATGTTCATAATGTCAGAGCTCTATGTTTATAATTCCATAACTGTACATTCATACTTCCATAACTGTACATTCATAATTTCGTAACTGTACATTCATAATTCAATAACTGTAACTTCATAATTTTCGAAGCTCTATGTTCACAATTTTAGAGCTCTATGTTCATAATTTTATCACTATATGTTCATATTGTAAGTTCATAATGTCAGAGCTCTGTGTTCATAATTTCATAACTGTACATTCATAATTGCATAACTGTACATTCATAATTGCATAACTGTACATTCATAATTCCGTAACTGTATATTCATAATGCAATAACTGTAAAATCATAATTTTCAAAGCTCGATGTTCACAATTTTAGAGCTCTATGTTCATAATTGTATCACTATATGTTCATAATTGTAAGTTCATAATGTCAGAGCTCTGTGTTCATAATTTTATAACTTACATTCATAATTCCATAACTGTACATTCATAATTTCATAACTGTACATTCATAATCCCATAACTGTACATTCATAATGGCACAAACAAATAACGCCGTTAACGGCGTTAAAGGCAAGACAAAATCAAAAAATAAAAAAATAAAAAAAAAATAACTGAAATGACGTGTTTTCCCTGAAAACGACGTCGTTTTGGACTCGAGTCCACTGCATAATTTGCGATGGGCATACTAGCAGGCCCGGTCCTATCATTTTATAGGCCCAGTACAAAATAAATAACAAGTGCCCTTAATATAAGACGTTAAAAGATTGTATGAGTTAATTGAAATAAATGATAATTTTAAATTTTTGTAAATATATAATTTTTATTAAAAGAAAAACCCATTTCAGAATAGCTTGGAGTAGTGCCCATTCAAACTTTGGCGGCAAATTATGTTGTACAACCATGTGCACCATGCATGGTGCACACTGTTCTATGTTCATAATTACTGGATTATATGTTCATAATTATAAAGTTATATATCCATAATTTTTGAACTTCATATTCATAATTATTGAACTCTATATTCACAATTAAAGAACTCTATGTTCATAATTTTCGATGTTCATATATTCCAATTGTTGAACTCTGTATTCACAAATCACAGAATTATATGTTCATAATTTGATAATTATACAGTTTAAATTATGAATCTACAGTACATATATTATGAATCTGCAGTATAGAAATTATGAATCTACTATATAAAAATTATGAATCTACTGTATTTAAATTATGAATCCATTTCTGTGTGCACCAGCACACAGTTGCACGGCATAATGTTGGCCCCCTATATAAACTATAAAGTGTAATTATAAATTAATTCAATGTTCGCTAATATATATCTATTAACTAAGACAAGTATATCAAATGGTTGTAATTGTTAAGTACATTTAAAATTAATAAATAATTTTGAAGTCATGAAGTCAAATATTTGCATATGCAAGCATTTCTTTAACTTCATCAAAAAAAAAAT
>NW_017619532.1:1772500-2022500 GCF_001879475.1 Ipomoea nil
GTAATTTGTTCCAAATGGCTAAAAACTAATACAACACATACATTTTGTGTTAATCTTTCACAACCCCCATTAATAATAAATAAATAAATAAATAAATAATAAATAAATAAATAAATAAATAAAAACTAAAATAAGAAGACAAAGTTGAAGCTTCTTAAATAAGAACTTTTTGACATCTCAATACTTGCCAACATTGATGGGCAAGAAATTATGTTTGTAAGGGGATCATTGCTCCTCTTATATAGAGGATCTCTCTATTTTCAAACATTTTCAATGTGGGATAAAAATGATCTCAAAATCATTTACAAAGGGAGCCCGTGACTCCCCTTTGTCTTTTTTTTTTTTTTTTTCTTTTTTGTTTTTGTTTTTGTTTTTGTTTTTGTTTTTTTGTTTTTAATTTTAATTTTAATTTTATTTTGTATATAATTTTTTTTGGATTATTATTATTATTATTGTTGTTGTTGTTGTAATTTGATTATTTGGCAAATTCGGCAAAATTTTAAAAAATTCGTTTGTTTAACATTTTATATTTTATCAAAACACCAAAAATATTATTTAATAACTTAACAATTTGCTCGAAACTGCTAAAAACTAAAACAACTCATATACATTTTTGGTTAATCTTTCCCAAACCCCCTAATAAATTAAAAAAAATTAAAAAAATAATTAAGAATCCATTAAGATAAGTTTTTAAATAAGAGCCATTTGACACGTTGGGTTTTAATAGGTTGTGGAACCGTGTCCACCTTGCAAGGTGGACACAGTTCTATGTTCATAAATACTGCACTATAAGTTCATTATTATAAAGTTATATATTCATAATCTTTGAACTTCATATTCATAATTATTGAACTCTATATTCATAATTGCAGAACTCTATGTTCATAGTTATTGAATTATATGTTCATAATTATAAACATATATATTCATAATTTTTAAACTTCATATTCACAATTATTGAATCTCTATATTCATAATTAGATAACTATGTGTTCATAATTATTTTCACAACACTATGTTCATAATTATAGAACTATATGTTCATAATTTTTGAACTATATATTGATTATTATATTCATAATTATGAACTATTTTTGAACCATGCCTACCTTGCAAGGTGGACACAGTTTCACAGCATAATTTCTCGGGTCAATAGTAGTACTATAAAAAGCCTTTGGACTTCTCAATACTTGCCCACATTGATGGACAAGCAATTGTATGGTTATATAGAGGAGATCAAGAGCTCATCTTTCCAAACATTTTCAATATGGGATCAAAATGATCCCACAACATTTACTAAGAGGAGCAACCTTTGTCTTCTTCTTATTTTTTTTTTAATTTTAATTTTATTTTGTATATAGTTTTGTTTGGATTATTATTATTATTATTATTATTGTTGTTGTTGTTGTTGTTGTTGTTATTTTAATTTTATTTTATACTTGAACAATAATATTTTTATTATACTTGAACAATAATATTATCAATTATATTATATTATAGAATATAATACCATATATAATATTACCAATTAATAGATTTTATTTAATTTTCATTTGACAATTACTTACCAAATAAGTTTTACTATAAAAGTTTTGGGGGGAAAATTTTTTAGGAGGATTTTGTTTTTATATATATATATATATATATATATATATATATATATATATATATATATATATATATATAGATTAGGTTGGTTTAGGGTCGCAACGCCAAATTTACCCGCATGAACCGATTTCATGGTTACTCAATAGCAGAATCATCAAATTTGTTAATGAAGCCTCAATATATACCATTCTGATGCAACGTTGACGATTATCAGGACCTTGCCCTTGTACATGCTAAGATCAACATCATTTCCTTTGGCGTCATTTCACTCATTGACACAAAGACTTCTTGTCAATGATATTGTATAGGAAAGGAAAATAGTGTTAAATATGTCACTAAACTTATTAATTTTGTATAAACAGGTCATTGAATTTAAAAAGCTTACGATTAGATCATTAAACGAGTAATATATATGTAATTGGAATATTTTTTCAATTTTTCTAGTAAAATTCGATCATATTAATTACATTGTATGTACTAAGAATCGTCATTTCATATGTCATATTAGTTGGGATGAAGGATTGCAACGTTTTCAATAAATTCTATTAAAAGAAATTATAAAAATATCTTAATTGCACATATTTTACTTGTTTGATGATTCGATTGTATGCTTTTTAGTGGCCTGATTGCATAAAACAATAAGTTTGACTTATTTGACACTTGTTCCTATCATATACAATTTTTCATGTAATAACTCAATCTTGTTGAAAAATAGAAAAATGACATTTTTCCCAAGATCAGACAATTAACTCATCCTAGGAGCTATCAATTGACTTTTTTGGTTTGAACTGAACAATTTAGGATGGTTTATCTCTTTGTGATCCCTTGTCGACTAGGCCCAGTGTCATCAAATTTGGCAAACGTCACAAGACGAGTTTTATTCAGAGCGCCCCTACAAATAGCAGTTGCTCACTTTTTAGTGAATCAAAAGAAAAATAACATTTTTTAGTTCTTGAGTTATAAGAAATGATAACATTTTTTGTCCCTCAATTATACTGTTGACACTTATTATTCAACAATTGCCTGTAAAATAACTTTTTAAACTTATTTAGTACTTTGGAGTTTGGACAAAAAAATCACTTCACAAATAATTAAGAGATAAAAGTAACAAGAGTATAATCTATGGACAAAAAGTGTTGTTTTCTTCTAATTTAGGAACAAAACTATCCTTTTCCCTAAAATTATTACCTTATTTGGTTTGAATGTAAGATGCTTGACACATTAACAACCATGATTACACAAAATGGCATGAGAACCATTGGCATAAACAGAAGGTTTATACAACAAGAGAGCAGAAAAAAAGAAAAGCTTAACAGAAAGGGTTACTGTGATCTTGAATATGCCTCCCCTAATGGCATCCCCTCCAAGACCAAAACAGGATTACATTAAACACACAAAACATAAACATAGGACCTAAAACCAGAACCATGTACCCCAAAACATTCAGCCTATCTGTCTTAGGACTAAAACCACAAAACATTTCAGCCTGCAGATTACAGCATGCTATCTGTCCTGGCAGGAAGGCGGCGGAAGAAGTTGATAGGCACGGAGGGCAGCCTGTAGCGAAACCTCGGGTGCCTCATCGCGTATATGCCAATCAGTGCAGCAATGATCTGGAAAGGCGTAACATACATCACCAGTGCTACCACTAGGCAAGATGTGAGAAAGATGGCTGTGGCCCGGGGGTCACGCCAGCTTAGCAGAGACTGAAACCGTTCCCCCTGGGTTGCAACGTCCCCCACGACAGTCTGAATTCGACCCGCCACGCTCCTGAGGCGATCGTACCTTAGCCTCACCACTTCAGGGTTTCGGCTCGTGGGGAACGTGTCAAACTCCTCATCCATCTCGTCGGGGTGCACTGCTTCTGCTTGGGATATCTTCGTGTTCATGTGGGGCGGATACCGGGGGCGATACCTGTAGTTCCACACCCCGATCAGGAACATGTAGAGGAAAACCGTGGGCAAGATGAGCTCGGGGAACGAAACGAGCATGAGGAAGAGGATGTGCACGAGCACCGTCGTGATGGGGTTCCTCCACATACAGATATCTCCAAACCATTTCCCAACTGCAAACGCCCCCGAGAAGACCGACATCATCCGGAAGAAATTAGCCTTGCTACGACGCATGCTCCAGAGGTGCGAATCCACATCCGACATGTATTCCACTACCTCCTTCCTCAGAGGAGGCTCTGCACGCCCCAACCGAGCTGCCACTATGCTCACAGCCTGGTGCCTCAGCACATCGAGCTGCATAACCGTGAAAGGCCTCACGTAGTGCATCTTAGGCAGGAGGGGGCGCGAGTATATGTAAAGCATGTTCACGAAAGACGTGCAGGTGAAACGAATTGCGAGATGGAGTTCTCCCATTTTCTTGACACCAGTGGGGTGGAGGACTAGTAAAGGGTAAGAATGTGTGTAAACCCTGCCCGTTTCGAGTGTGGAAATCCGAATTCTAACCTTTCCAATCTTGAGGTCTTTGTTGTTGCTACTACCATTGGGGCCTTTGTCTCCTAGCTGGCTGTTGTCGAACACTCCAACAGTGAGAACAGTGGCGGGATCGAACACCTCCCAGGTATACTGCTCGTTGTACTTAGGACAAAGGTTGTCTACAACTGTTCTTGTTCTAACCCACTTATGACCATATTTCGCCACACAATATGTGTCCGGTGAGCCCTTCCCTTCCCGGGTTTTCATGGGGTGAAGCCCGACTGCATTTAAGATTCCAAGCTCGAGGATGCCAATTGGGGGCTTCCAGAGCTGTTTAGCAGTGGGGCGAAGATCACTGCTGTAATGAGTGGACTCGTCGAGAACGTGGTAGCCTCCATCGAGGCACAGTCTGAGGTGAAGTCTGCTGGAAAATTTGTCCTTTTTGAGCTGATCTACATCCACAGCTACTGGCTTTTCGAGGTGAAACCACCTCGAGGGAATCATACGATCATCGGCCCGCCTCTCCACTGCACTCAACGGTATGATAGCCCTTCCCAGGATCTCGTCTTTCCCTGGAGCCACGCGATCCTCCACTGTGAGCACGAGGTGATCTTCGAACGGTTCAGCAGCAACGAACAAGAGATCCTCGTTCCATAGGGGGTTAAAAGACCGGGCTTGTACTGGCTTGGTTTTCGTCACTTGGTTCCCTATCTGTGCCTTCACAAACACATCAGGGAAGCGGTTCTTCTCGGTTGGGAATAAGTCCTGAGCCTCGACAACATTAACCCGAACGTACCACAACCGAGGGGCATGATAAACTTTGGAGCGTATGAGAGTGGATGCAGCTGTGTTGATGGATAAAGCTGCATCAGAGTGCCAAGCATCGGGGAACGCTTCGTCTGCTTGTGTGCCTAGCCACACAGCTAACATTAACTCGCCTTTTATCTTCCCTCCTTTCTTCTCCTCGAGACGGTACCATTCGGGAGCCAGAGGGCTATCCGGTGGAACCCGCATTGGAACCTCGTTGAGATCAAATCTGACTATGCCCACGAAATCGTCTTTGACAAGATCTTTGTCTTTCACTACAACTTCCAGTACTGATGCTTGCATTCTTTCCCTCGAGAAGGCAAACACTATATTCCAGTGAGGATTCTGTTGTTTCTCGATGTGGTTAGTGATTCCTTTGTAGTTCCCAACTCTCACCTCGACGAAAGGATCCAAACTCCCCGTAACGTCCATTGCAGGAAGCTCCCGGGCCTTGACAACTCGAACAAACAGGAAGTACATCTTCTCGACAAGATCATAAGTACACCCGACTGTCCTGTCTGTACGAATGACACGACCCCCCACAACTCTCCCTCCTCCGAGGAACGGGCTAGTCTCCTTGAGCGCATAATCAAGAGGCTGAGCCATCGAAGTCGAGTGCACGTGGACTAGCTTCGGAGGCAGTGGCTCAGCAGCCTTCATTTCACCAACATCGTATTTCGTTTCCTGGTCACGAGGCACCTGGTCACGATGCGGGATTGGAACGGGAGGGGGCTCGTGATGGTGATTGGGGTTCGGGAGATGATGGAAAGTGTGCCTGGCTTCAGATTTAGCATGACTGACCACTTCAGAAACCGATTGGCTATGCAGCACTTGATGAGCACTGTTATTATCTCCAGAAACCGGTGTAGATGACTTTATGGATGGATCATTGGTAACATACACTTTAAGTCCAAGCTCCCCTCGAACGTGTGAGAACACGCTGCGCTTCTCGAGAGGATAGTGCAACACAACAGAATCTGGCAAAGGCACAAACGAGGTTCCACTAATCGTAACCTTCCCAAGAAACGACCTCGACTCAGTTGATCTTATGGTGTTATAGACATAGGCTTCGAGTGCACGAACGTGGAGGGTCGAAGGATCGGATATGTTGAAGTAGAAACTCTCGTTCCATACAGGATGCAGATCTTTTTCCTTTATCGTGGTCCGAAATTTCTGGCCATCAAAGTAGAGTTCCACGAAAGCATTGGATGAACCTTGCCCATCTTTAGGTAGAAGGTTATGTGCACTTACCACATCCACCCCCAACTTCAGGTTGCTCATGTTCATCATTGCAGCTCAGATTTCAATCAGAAGAAACTATAAGAACAATCTCCAAACCTGAACAAACAAATAACGACCAAATCTAAGATTCGTTTAAATAGAAATGCAACTACGATTTATAGATTCTCAACAGACATCCACACAACTGATAGTACAACGTTGTAATGTCAAGTGTTTGTATAAGTTTGTAAACATTGAAAATGCAATCTGAAGTTTCATTAGCCTTGAAGAAGCTGACACAAAGTTCTGCAACTCACTACATGCAAACAGATCAGAAGCTATGATTTAAAACCAAATCACAATGGCAAGTTTGACACAGAAATTCTTACAACTTACAACCCAAATATTATATATACATATATATAAAAACAATAAAATTAAACAAAGAAGACAAGATCCAATAATGAAGCCTGATAGAGACAAGAATGTGAAAAACCATTTACTTACCCTCTAGATCCCACCAAATCAAGATCCACAAAACATTAAAAAAACTAAAACACCATACTCTTTACACCATTGTTACAAGACTAAAGCATAAAGATATGGAGCCAAACCAGTTGAGATTCAGAAAGAGATTGGTTTAACCCTTTTTTCCAAAACCATGTGCTAGTCAACCTGATGTGAACATCTACAAACTTACAAAAATTGTAATAAAAGAAAAAGCCCAAAAAAGCAGTAAACAGTATGCTTAAAGTTGAAGTTCCACAAGTATAGGTAAGGGCACGTGAGTGAGTTCTTGGCCATATCTGATACTCAAGCTGAATCTAAACCACCATATCTGATACCCAGACTGAATCTAAACCAAAAAGCACACAAAGGGGCCCAAAAATCCTTTCTTGATCTTGACAGGGGAGAAAAAAGAGTAGACTCATGCAACAAACTTAGACTGCAAAAGACAATGGACTTTAATACATAAAGAAAGGACTTCAAATGTACAGTCATTACAAGCATACAAAAGCATTAATTTTGCCAGAAAGGTGATTAGCCAGGCAAGAAATTTCAAGATTTACAAAACCCACAGTCCAAACTCCAAAACCGAAAAAGAAAAAGAAAAAAGCTGGAAACTTGGGAATAGGAGATGGTTATTTTAGGGGAAAAAGACAGGAACTTTTGGTGGACAAGAACATCCTAAATAAAAGGTACTAAAAAAACATGAAATGCTCAAAATGAAAATGCAAAATCTGGATTTCTTGGCATGTTTACAAACAGCTCCATTTTTTTTTTTAAAGAAAAGAGTAAATGCTGGGTTAATGAGCTAGTTATTGAACATTAAACATACAAAGGGGGGGAATTAAAACAGAAGAAGAAAATAAGAAAGAAAGAAAAATACCAGCTTCTATTTTCTATCAGCTGAAGACTTGGCACATCCAGAGAGCCAGAAAGGTGCAAAGAAATGGCAGTAATTAGGATTGGGGACGGAGGGCGCGTGGAGTCACCACAGAGGACAAGAAAGGGAGAGAGAGAGGCTGCTATAATGCAGCCATTGCTGTGTACTGACAAGCTTTCTTTGTGTGTGCTACAACTTAAAAATGCATGAAATATATACAAAGATTATGTGCTATATATGAATGTTTCATATATACAGAGGGGGAGAGAGAGAGAGATTCAGCTTCTGACAGACAGGATCCTTACTTGTAGGGTGGCTTGCAGTCCGATTAGAGATACTGTTTTACCTGTCTATCACCATTTTTAAATGCAGTAAAACTTGAGGTGTGTGACTGTGTTCTGTGAATAAAAGAATTTTTTTTAAAGAAATAAAAATAAAAATAATAGAGTTAATGTTTAAATTGAAATATCCATGGCCTGCGGGTAAAATAACATGAGTTTTTTTAGTTTAATCATATGTTTAGAGTTTGAATTCTAAGAGCAATCATAATTGTGAACTTTTAGAGGTTTTTGCAGAACAGAAATTAACAAATGAATTTTTAACTAATGTAGGGATATTTTTTTGTGCATTTTTTCTCTTAAATTTTTTTATGGGACTCACAGCTGAGAAAAATGGAAAAAGGCTGTGGCGCCCATTTAGGCAACATCACTACACGCGCCATCTGAACATGTTACTATTCTTTTTTTTTTTCTCTTTTTTTTGTGAAATTTCTGTTTTTTTTTTTTTTTTCATATTCCATCCACATTCTCTCTCTCTTACATAAACTTGCAAAATTCAAGAAAAATCTCGTAAGGACATCCCCAATAAGGACTTTTGGGTAGATTTTGGATCAGTAAAAACCTTGATGCTTAGTTTTTGACAAATGTAGATGTTGGTTTTGTAGAGGCTTTTATTACTGCAAATATGGGGTTTTATTGGACCCACGTGCAGAGCTAAAAAAGTTGAAAAGGAACTTCAGGCGCACCTGTTGCGCACTACACGCGCCAGCTGGGCGAGTGAAAAGTTGGGGGCTGTTTACTAACTGGAAATTTCCAGAAATTGGAAAATAGAAAACAGAAAACATGTTTACCAACACAGTTTCCATTTTGAAAACTGGAAATAATTTCTCGAAATTTATGAAAAACTGGAACACACTTAAAAACTATTTTCGAAATGAAAAACAAAATTATTTATCATTTATTTAGTTATATGTCACTATAACCACATTACTATGATTACTTTCATTATAATCTTATTTTACTTATCACTATCTTCTATTTTTTCTACTTACTTTACTTATTTAAACATAATTTATTTGCTTACACTTTAAAACTAGACATTATTTACATTATCAAAATTAAGAATTAAACTCTATATAATGTTTTGGATTTTGGTTGAACTCAATAGATCATTAGTTCGAATATTTTTAATTATGTTACATCATAATACAAGTTCGGTCCCGATATCGGATATTGAAATCTCACATATATTAGAATTCAAAGTAAAAGTTATATATTCATACATGTCATTCAAATGAATATATCTAAAAAAAAATATTTTAAATATTAGCTCAAAAAATATTAATATTATCTAAACTAAATTTTAGGTGAAAACTGAAAAATTAGAAAAAAGAAAACAGAGAACAGTTTTCTGTTAGTAAATAAGTTTTCTAAATAGAAAACAGAGAATGGAAAATAGAAAATAAAAAATGAAAAATTAGAAAATAGAAAACAGAGAACAATTTTCTGTTGGTAAACGGACCCTTGGTTTTTTATTTTATTTTATTTATTGATTTAATGTCAGACTTTTAAATTTTGTTTTTATTTCTTTTTTTTTTCTTCCTCACATTTTCTCTTTCCTACTCACCCCTACAAAAACTCATCAAAAACCACACCAAAATTCTAGAGGATGCCCTAATGAGGTTGCTCTAGAGCATCCTCAATAGACATAGATTTTGAGGAATTTTTACATGTGTGACTAGAAAAGAGAAGATGAGAGAGAAAATATCGAAAAAGAAAAAAAAAAAGTGTTAGATTAACGCGCCCAGCGAGCGCGCCTAGGCGCTCCAAGTGCGCATAACATGCACCAGGAAGAATGTTCACTTATTTGGTGGAGTCCACATATCTAACAAAAACCAAGGTCTTTATGCAAAGGCAAAAAATACTCTCACTCCTTCCTCTCTCTCTTCCATATAAGATTATCACCTGCAAAAATCTCCACAAAAACCAATATTGTAATTGCCATGAAATTAAAATTCATGGGGAGAATGTTTATGTTCTTTTGCCTATCTAGCACGAACAAAATTAGAGTATGTGTGTGAGGTCGTAGTGTACCCTACTTAGGAAAAACCTCGTGGTTAGACAAAAAAAAAAAAGGTTCAATTTTGAAATTTTTGTTAAAATATAGTTTTAGATTTTTTTTTTAAATATACTGTGTTAACAAAATTGAAAAACTCTTTAAAAAAAAAATAAAAAAATAAAAAATAAAAAATAAAAAATAAAAAACAAGCATTCACCTACACCTTGTAGCTTTTCGCATACTTTAAAAAATAATAATTGAATTATTGAATTGAAAATTAGTTTTAAATACACAGAAATTCAAAAACTACAATTGTACTCTTTTAAAAGTATGTGATAATGTAAACTTCACTTCATGCATTTATAGTATTTTTAAAGTTTATATGACATATTATTATTGTTATTATTGTTTATAATTTTATTATTTATAAGTGTGAATTCTAAATTTAAAACTCATCACGCTCATGTACTGATGATTAGTACGTGGATGAGATAAATCGTGTGATGTGTTTCAGTTAATCTATCAGTCATCAAATGTTTAAAGCATTCATATCAATAGAAGATTTTACATAATTTTTATAGGTGACACTATGAGAGAGAGGAATGAAAACAAAAACAAAACAAAAACAAAAAACAAAAAACAAAAAAAAAAAACAAAAAAAAAAGGAACTAATAATAATAACATGACACGGAAACAGGAAAAAGAAAAAAGAAATTAAAAAAAAAAGTAGCAGGTAAAGCGCCAGCGAGCGCGTGCATTGCACGCCCTCGGCTGGGCGCTTGCTGTCACCCACACGCGGCTACTCCCGATGTCTTTTGTTTTCCTTTCTCAAATTGTAGACCCCACAAAAATTTCTCTCTTGCAGAAAAAAAAAAAAAAAAAAAAAAAAAAAAAAAAAAAAAAAAAAAAAAAAAAAACCATGATCAACATTAGGGTCCGTTTGGAAAGCAGGAAAATGACTTCTGGAAAATGTTTTCTGGAAAATGAGTCATTTTCCGAAAAACATTTTCCTTTCCAGTATTTGATTGCATTCTGGAAAACTGTTTTTGTGTGTTTGGGTCATTTTCTGGAAAATGAGTAGAATTGTATAATTAAACATTTTAATTATTTTATTTCGAATATTACAACATGTATAATAATATATAATAATATAATAATAATTTTAAATATAATAAAAAAATAACTAATAATATATCAAAAATATTATGGTGGTGGGGGTGGTGTAGTGGTAATGGTGTTATTTGTTATATAATAATAATAGTAATAATAATAATAATAACAATAATAATAATAACAACAACAATAACAATAATAATAATAATAATAATAATAATAATAATAATAATAATAATAATAATAATAATAACTGGTGGTGGTATGACGGCAGTGGCAGTGGTGGTGTGGTGGCGACGACGGTGGTTGCGGTGGTATGGTGGTGGTGGTGGCGGCGGCGACGACGGTGGTTGCGGTGGTATGGTGGTGGTGGTGGCTGCGGTGGTATGGTCGTGGTGGTGGCGGCGGCGGCGGTGTGATGGTGGTGGTGTGGTGGTAGCGGTGGTTGCGGTGGTATGGTGGTGGTGGCGGTGGCGGTGGTATGGTGGTGGTGGTGGTGGCGGTGGCGGTGGTATGGTGGTGGTGGCGGTGGCGGTGGTATGGTGGTGGTGGTGACGGCGACAGTGGTGGTGACGATAGTATGGTGGTGGTGGTGGCGGCGACAGTGGTTGCGGTGGTATAGTGGTGGTGGTGGCGGCGGCGACGACGGTAGTGGTGGTGGTGGTGGTGGTGGCGGCGACGATGGTTGCGGTGGTATGGTGGTGGTGGCGGCGACGATGGTTGCGGTGGTATGGTGGTGGTGGTGGTGGTATGGTGTTGGTGGTGGTAGTGGTTGCGGTGGTATGGTGTTGATGATGTTGGTGGTGATGTGATGTTGGTGTAAAAGTTGGAAAATGACTTCCCCTCAAAAAAATGGGAAGTCATTTTCCTCCAAAATGAGCCTATTTTCCAAAATCAACGGAAAATGATTTCCGTTGACTTGATTTTCTAGGCACATCCAAACAATGAAAACTTGGAACAGAACTCATTTTCCAGGTTTCCAAACACACCCTTAGTTGAAAAGTCAAACACAATTTTTAACTCTAAAAAAATCATAAAAAATCCACAGGTTTGGATACTCTTATACCCTAATACTTACAACAAAATCCCGGAGGGGGGGGGGGGGGGGGTGTGTTTGGTTGAGTAAAAGGATTCATTCATCCTTAACCAAAGGTCAATGGTTCGATCATTGACTTTGAGTATGGAGCAGCTTTAATGACTATGTCCGACGGTGAAAACCCTAAGCATAAACAAAATCTAATACTCACAACAAAGTTAGCTTGATATCTCCTTTTTTTTTCTTTGTTTTTTTTTTTTTTAAGTCATTGGTAGGCTTTTACGATTGCTAGCAAAAAAAAAAAAAAAAAAAAAAAAAAAAACTTATGAACTTAATCAAAACTATGAACTTAAATTTGACTTGATTATTATGGAGTATTATTTATTTGTAGAGAGGAGAATATTAGACCACAAGGTATTAGCTTTTGAAAAAATAATTATAAAGAATGTCCTAGTTGAAAAATAATTAGAACACTTTATCTTGCATTTATTTCTCATGATTTAATAAAAGAATCACATCCTTAATTAACTCAAACTTTCAATAGGTCAAAGTGTTCACCAAACATGTAATAATGTTTCTAATAATGTTATTTATCTTAGGTTGCTACGTAAAGTCCGTATTATTAGCCAGCGGGCGCGTGCATTGCACGTCCCTGGCTGGGCGCCTGCTGTCACCCACACGCCGCTACTCCCGACGCCTTCTGTTTTCCTTTCTCAAAGTGTGGACCCCACAAAAATTTCTCTCTTGCAAAAGAAAGAAATGAGAAAAAAAAACCATAATCAACATTAGTTGAAAAATCAAGCACAATTTTTAACTCTGAAAAAATCATAAAAAATCCACAGGTTTGGATACTCTTATACACTAATACTCAGTTACAACAAAATTCTGGGGAGAGGTGGAAGGTGTGGTTGAGTAGAATGATTCATTCATCCTTAACCAAAGGTCAAGGGTTCGATCATTGACTTTGGGTATGGAGCCGCTTTAGTCACTGTATCCGACGGTGAAAACCTTAGGTATAAACAAAATCTAATACTCACAACAAAGTTAGCTTCATATCTCCTCTTTTTTTTTTTTTTTTTTTTTTTTTTTTTTTTTTTATAATTTTTTTAACTCATTGGTAGGCTTTTACGATTGCTAGAAAAAGAAAAAAAAAAAAAAACTTATGAACTTAATCAAAACTATGAACTTAAATTTGACTTGATTATTATGAAGTATTATTTATTTGTAGAGAGGATGATATTAGAACACAAGGTATTAGCTTTTGAAAAAATAATTATAAAGAATGTCCTAGTTGAAAAATAATTAGAACATTCTATCTTGCATTTATTTATCATGATTTAATAAAAGAATCACGTCCTTAATTAACTCAAACTTTCAATAGGTCAAAGTGTTCACCAAACATGTAATAACGTTTCTAATAATGTTATTTATCTTAGGTTGCTAAGTAAAGTCCGTATATGTAATTGCAAGTAAAAATAAGGTCTTATATATGTAATTATTAGCCTAAAATGTTTTGTTGGAGTTTAGAAGGTCGAAAAGCTCTCAATAGGTTGATAAGTACTAAAAATGGTTTAGTTTTCAAAAAAAAAAAAAAAAATGGTTTAGATCTAAAGTCCATTCTTTCATGGAGTAAGCTAGCTTTTATAGTTCTTTAAAGTCCCTTCTTATGCAGAGTAAGCTACCTTTTATAGTGCTAGACCATATACAAATGTTGTAATTTCTGCTGACGAGGGGCATACGTCGCTCATCCATAGGTCGGTCATAACACATGTTAGTGTTGAAGATCTCTCGGACGAGTGTGGCAATTGAAATGACATTTCAAGTGTGCTGCTTGTCCTTCTGAGTAAGTTTATTCCCTATCTCGAAAGTCAAAAACCACACTACTAGAGTAAAAATTTGACAAATACACTTCGTATATCTCATCATTTTTCATTTTTTAATTAAATTGTTATGGAAGGGTAAACATTTTTAACTACCAAACAATCTATAAAACTAAAATTACCTAACAACAATATGTGTGCACTTTGCGTGCAATAATAAAGAGTTTATATTCTCTTTATTGACAAAGTATATGCTCCCTTTGTCTCATTTTATCTGTCATATTTATTATTTATTGGTCAAATTAAATATTGTTTCTTTACTTTTTTTTATTAATTTTTTTTTTGTGTGTTTTATAGTACTTTTAATATAATTTCTAAATATATAAATTTTATATAATGATACTAAATTTAAAGTATGAAAAATTAAATTCAAAATAATTTAAATCAATCGTCGTTAACTGAACTAGACACATAATATAGGACGGAGTGAGTACTATTTAGGAGCAGTTTTTATATTGAATTTAAAAATATTGAATTTAAAAATATTAAAAATTAAAAACATTAAAAATTAAAAATATTAAAAAGATGCAATACATTGTAGATTTTAACAAAATAGAATGAATTTTCAGTATTCAGTACTATAAAAAATGTCAACATTATTTTATAAAATGTACAGTTATGTTGATAATTTTTTTTTTGTTCGGTGATTAGAGAAATCTATAGTTGCATTGGGTAAATTGTATTTTGTATAATAGTATGCAAATCACAGAGTAGATAAATGATAAATCACAATAAAAATGTGTTAGCAAAATATAAACTCGTAATATTTAAATATAGAAATTGTGCTTCACTTAGATCGTCTCCATCAATGGAGTTTGCTCAGTTTTTTAGGAGAACATAGCTTACGTGGATGAGAGAGATAGAGGGGAGAGAAGATTTTGGGTTTTGCTGAAGGAGCGGGTTTTTGTCAAGCATGTGCCCCCCCCCCCTCCCCCCCCCCCCCCCACCCCAAAAAAAAAAAAAAAAAAAAAAAAAAAAAAACACCACACTGTCTCGCGCCCAGTTGGGCGTGTAAATCTTTATTGGGGATGCTCTCACTCCATCACTTATTGGCGTGTAATTTTTTTATTTTTTTCTTCTCTCACATTTTCTCTTTTCTAATCATACCTGTAAAAACTTTTCAGAAACTACAACTGTTGAGAATACTCTTACTCCATTATTTATTGAGTTATTTCAACTAAGTTATTTATAATTTATAAAGGGAAAATGACACTTTTTCCTCCTAAGTTATATACTTATAGCACTTTTTCTCCCTGAATTATTTAAGTGGCTCTTTTCCCCCCTAAAATGTTAAATGGACATATTTACCCTTAAAATAAATATTTCATTTATTTTTCTTCTCCAACAAATTATTACTATAATTTGGTTCAAACCAAACAGATACTATAGCAACCAAACCAAAATATTCCAATTACAATTTAGAATAAAAAATGTGATATTTAGAGTTTATTAAAATCGCAAACCGGAATGGCCGGTTCATGTTCCGAACTGAAAAAATAAAATGCATTTATTGTTGAATTTAGACTATTTTAAAATAAAAAATAAAATAAAATTTTAAAATAAAGACGGTTCAAAATCGCGAACCGGATCCAGAACCGCCGGTTCACGGTTCATGATCCAGTTTTTTTGGTTCATAAATTTAATAAATTAAAATTCAAATATTGGGTTCTAGATCTGAATCATAACCGAAAAGTTTTAATTCGATTGCTATAGTGTCCGGTTTAGTTCGAACCGAACCGTGGTCATTGCTACATATACACAATAATTTGTTGGAGAAGTAAAATAAATAACATGCTTACTTTAAAGGTAAAAATGTTAATTTAATATATCAGGGAAAAAAACCACCACTTTTAAAATAATTGAGGAGACTAATGTACTTATATAAATAATTAAGAGGGAAAAAATGTTATAAGTATATAACTTAGGGGGAAAATGTTTCTTTTTTCATTTATAAATAAAATAGAGGAAAAAAAAATCTAGGAACTTATGAAACAGTTGTCGTTATGGGAGAGGTGTGGTCTATTTAGTGGTACATTGAAAGAGGTGCCACATGGGCCCACATGAACCAACCCCCATGGACCGACGCAATTTATTATGCTGCATCTTCAACTTCTCCAAACAATATTGCATCAATTTCCTCAAATAAAATTTCAAAAATGCGAATTCAATCCCTATCTTGAACTTATCCAACCAAAAGTATTTTAAGGAATCCAATATTATGGGATATTGTTCCGTTGTTCCATTGTTCGCAAAAGGTTGACACTCCGATCCTAAGGGTCCACCACGTCCCCAACTCGATAGAATATCTGGGATGCTGTAAATTATAGTAACTCAGCTAAATACAGAGACTAGATTTTTGCTTACTGCGTACAAATGTAAATTATAGTAACTCAGCTAAATACAGAGACTAGTTGTTTATGCGGACAATATTATGAGATTTATGCATATTGCTTGTGTGTATTAGTAGTGGTGTTTTTTATATTAAGTACAAGTATATATATGATATATGGATTGTATTGAATTTGTCAATACTTGTCCTCATAATATACACTCTATTAGATGTATTTGTGTGATTGTATCTAGTACCCAAAAAAAAAAAAAAAAAAAAACATTGGCTCTAATTGGCATTGATGGGGTATTGAGCTTTGGACTAGAGGATAATTGGGTCCAATTAAAGGGGTTAGGCATATGTGTACGAGTAGGGGCACATAGCACGGGTACACCTACACGAGGTCATGCACAGGGGTCTATGCAGGGCGAGCAGAGTGTGTACTATGCTCGGATAGCCATCATGCATTACATGCAAATGAAGGTGGTTGCATGACACATCCCATGCCACAAAGTTTTTGGTGGAGTAATTAACTGTCATCTTGTTGCAATTGTTGACATACTTGATACTATACATTTCAAATAACATATATAATTATATTTGATATAAAATACATTGATCAACATCTTAAAGATTTGTTCCAAATGAGTATTTTGCATACTTTTATGACTTTTATCAAATTTATTATGTAAAATTTTATGGTATATTAGGTATGGACATTATATTCATAGAATAATACTCCACCTTAGTTCATAACAAATACATTGTACTTGGTTGATGGTTGCGGGCTCTTGAGTGATTGTGTGGGGACCACATTTTATTGTAGATTATAAGGCATAATTATATGTTAAAATACTTAAAAAAACAAAGATTTTATCTGTTCCTCCTTCAAAAAAAAAAAAAAAAAACAATTTTGGCATTGTTTGGCAATTAGTTTAGTAGTTTATAAAAAAAATATTTGGTAAAATTAACAATTTATGAGTAGTGATTGATATGTGAAAAGATGTATAGGACATGCACATATTTTATAAAAATAAACCAATTAAATATGACATGAAGTCGAAAGAGACGGTAAGTTGAATTTGGAAAAACTATACTATTGGAGATGTTCTAATAGCTTTTGGTGTGAGTCATTACTTTTTTTTTTTTTTTTTTTTTTATAGTTCTATTTTTTTATTAATTTATTTAAGCAAATTACCTTGTGGTCGGATGACATCTCCATACTTTTTTCGAATCTCATTTTTGTTTAGGTTGACATAATTATTAAACAAATACTATGAATAGATTATGGTGTACTAAAAAAATATTTATTTAAATAAACTCGTCACCACATTTTTAAGTACATTTTAATCAATTAGTCTGTATTAAAAGTAACTGATTAATAACAAAAAGTAGCTAATTAATTGACTTAATTACATCAATATACAATTTAAAATAGGGTGAAGTGTCAAATAGCATCATGAACCAATAGCAAAATGTCATGCCGCACCCTAATCTTACATAAGTGATTATTTGGTTCACAAACCAAAAAAAATTGTTCGCCTAGCCTTTTTTACAGGTAGCCTTCAAGTTAAAGGTAATAACTTGATGATGTGGAAGTGATTAGGCAGACACTTGTTTTGTTTTGTAGATGTGGCAACCATTTAAGCAGTTTAATTGACTTTCTAGCCAATAGCCATTCATTCGACGACAGAAGAGGAAGGCCGGAGGAGAGGTCCAGCCGCGCCACTGCCCCATTCCGCTACCGCCGACGCTGGTCCGCTACCGCCGACGCTGGTCCGCCGCCACCGTCGAAAGTTGCCAGCTTGCACTGCTTCCGGCTGCTGCCGTCGACGAGGAGAGAGAGTAACCATGGAGTCGTTGCTGGTACCCTAAGTAATCGTTGCAAGAAAGCAGTAGAATTTGGGGGAAGCAATAGAAAACTGAAAAAGCCAGGCAATAGCTTATAAAAGCAGCCAACCAAATAAAACTAAAAAACAAACACAAAAATCTCATTTCATAAACAAAAATAACAAGGCCATTTAAGCTCACCAGCAAAAAGCAGCCCGATTCCGACTCGAAAAACTTAAAACCAAGCGGCAAATCACCGGGGAGATACACACGTGTATATATGAAGAACAAATGAGAAAGTGAGATGTTTGAAATAGCAGAGAGAGTCAAGCCAGGAAGTGTTTTATGGTTTTCGCACGGGAGAGAAAACACAGTTCCGAAAAATCCTTACTTACACAGTTCGTAGGATATGGCGAATAGGATCCAAGATCAAAGGTTTCTTGTGTGGCTGAATTGGTAGAGGAAGGAGATATTGTTGGGAGCTGACCAGTATAAAGGGATGTATAATCGAGAATTAAAGAATGAACTCACCCCGCAGCAATTCCGGAGGCGGTGGCCGGACAGTTTCTTCTCCGAGCAGCAACTTCGATTGATAGCAGCTTTCGTTCAGCGGCGACTACCGTAATAATCTGGACGACGTCGGCGTACCTGGTTTGGCGTCAGTAGCCTTCGTTTCAAATATCTGTTTGAGTGTCGAAGGGCAAGGAATCGAAGGCCGGCAATGGAAGAGAGGCCAGTGGAGGTTGGGGATAGTGTAGAGGCGGTGCCTGATGGTGCTGAGGCGGTGGTCAACGGCGAGGCGGAGGAGGGTGTCCGGAGCAGTCCGCGACGTAAGTCTAGCAGAGGGAAGACGGAGTAGTACTGTAGAAGAACAACTAGGCATTGAATTTTTTATTAATTAAAAAAATAACCCAAAACTTTCTAAAAACTTCAATTTGGAACAAATTAATAAAAACAAACTCCACGTCAGATAAATACCGGCGCCATGTCATTAGGGATACCGGGAAACCTACAAAAAGTTCTAGGCGGACAAATTTTTTTTTAGTTTGTGCGCAGAATAATCACTTATATAAGGTTATGGTGCGGCATGACATTTCACTATTGGTTCATGGTGCTATTTGACACTTCACCCTTTAAAATATATAGGTCAAAGTATTTATGAGGTCATTGTATTATAGTATTTTCTTCAATTTAGTCTTCTACTTTGATTTAGTTCAATTTAGTCTATGTACTTTTAAAAGTAATACTTGTTGGGTAATAAGGTTGAAAAATCCCAAAAATAATAATCCTACGAAAAGATTAATATTATATGGGAAAATAGAAAATCTGGGAAGGAAAAGGTGGAGTGTTTGGATATAGGTTAATTAGCACGAGTTCGAACACGAAGTTCTTTTCCTTAAAACCTTATTTGCTACATCTCACAAGTGCTATGAGCGTTGTAGCCTAGGTTTCCCAGGATAAAACGTGCTACGATTCGTTGTTTAAGCACCTAAACAAGGAACCCGGCAAACAAAGCAAAGCAGTGAACACAAGTTGGTAAAGAAGAGAGTAAAAGTAGAGTTTTGAGAAGCTGAAAGCTACTGGAATTCCTTTCGTTTTCTGTACTGTATAAAATGCTTCTACCATACCTCTCTTTATATAGGGCTGTTGGAAGGGATAACATTCAACATGGCCTTTAATTGGTATTAAACCAATTGTGTAACACCTGTAACGGTCACCCACTAAGTAGGATTAAACTCAGAATTTAAAATTGGAATTAAAACAGTATTAATTCCGTAACAGATGAGTTTAATCTGTACAACAGGCTGAACTTTCGGGTTTCAGACCGTTGGGGTGCAGGTTCACACGAGAGCACACGGACCAGTCAACACGAGAGTACATCTCTCGTGCGCGCTGTGGTGCAACCCGAGAGTGCACTACTCTCATGGTCACAGATGCACGAGAGTTGTGCTCTCGGTGCACCACAACCTCTCTTGCTCCTCTGTAGCACGAGAGTAGGTGCTCTCGGTTCAGTTCCGGCCGAACCAAGTGACTATACCAGTTGGAAAATGATACTGAAGTTTGGCATAACTTAGCCCGCAAGGCCAGCCAATTTCCGGACGACATTCGTGCCCGCAGGTGCCGGCGCACGCGAGCTCGGGCTCAAAGTTTGGCATAACTTAGCCCGCAAAGCCAGCCAATTTTCGGGCCCGCAGGTGCCGACGCACACGAGCTCGGGCTCGAAGTTCCGGGCCCGCAGGTGCCGACGCACACGAGCTCGGGCTCGAAGTTTGGCATAACTTAGCCCGCAAAGCGGGCCAATTTCCGGACGACATTCGTGCCCGCAGTTTGCGGCGCACGCGAACTCGGGCTTGAATCAAGCCTTTTCGATCTCCTCTAGTTAGATTTTGATTTGCACCACCCCCCCCCCCCCTCCCCCGCGCGCGAGAGAGCCTCTATGCTATACAATTTTACAAGCTTCAAAAGAACTCATGTATATAAGGGGGGCAAATCTTGTTTCCAAACCAATGTGGGACAAAGTCCTCTATTTTCCTTCATTTCCCAACTCAAATGGGTCTACTTTGAGAATCAATATCTCATTCACCCATTATCCGTTTTGAGCGTACAATATATCAATCTCTTCGTCTTACTACGAAGAATCCGAATCCACTTTGACCCGACCCAAATCGAAAGTGGACCCCACTGATAATTGTACCACAAAATAGCCACTTAATATGTCATTTTATGCCATTTAAGCTAATTTTTCCAACAATACTCCGTACAATTAATGACAATAGCTTATGTGACGTTGACATCATCTCTGTCACGCCATCATGCCTACTAGTATATTATTTTATAAATATTTAAAAATAATTAGTTTTACCACCAATATATTACATTAATATGTCTAATAAATAAACAAATAAATAAATAAATAAATAAATAAATAAATATATATATATATATATATATATATATATATATATATATATATATATATGAGTTAATTCCAGCAATGGTCCTCCGACTATTGCGATTTTCTAAAATTGGTCCTCGTCTTGTAATTTGGACGAAACAGACCATTCACTATTAGATTTGTTCCAGCATTAATTTTTTCGTTAAGCATCCGTTTGTTAGGTGTTAAGTAGAGGGGCATAAATGTAATTTTTTTTAAAAAAAATTATTATTAAAATTTATTAAAATTTATTTAAAAATATTAAAAATGTCAACTCAGCTACCACGTAAGTAGGTAACCGGCTAAAATTGATTGTAACCTGCTATCAGGTGAAATTGTATATATTTATTCAGTGGCCCAATTGCACTTTTTTTTTTTTTTTTCGTTCAGAGACCTAATTACATTTTCAGGTTACATTCAGTGTCTAATTTGAACCTTATTCCTTTAAAATATATAGGTTAAAGTATATATGAGTTCCTTATAAATACATATATATGTGCTCACATTAAGATTTGAGTGTTCAAATCTCAATGTAAGCATGTATATTTGAATTTATTTTAGACATAGTAATATAATATATTTTCATATTAATAGTAAAAATAATTAATCTTAAATATTTATAAAATAATAGATGAGTTGTCATGTAAATAATCTCACCCAAAATATTTAATCTGACATTAATCCTATATTCTTCTCTACTAGGGATGCTCTAAGTACGATGACGTGGTAGAGATGATGTTAGCGTCACACAAGGTTGAAAAAATCGCTAGGCGCATGGGGACTGCCTAGGGCGCTTAGAGCGCCTAGGCGGACGCCTAAAGCGATTAATCGGCGCCTAAAGCGCCTAGGTGGCCGACCGCCTAGCGCCTAGGCCCGATTTTTGCAACACTGGCGTCACATCAACTATTGTTTTTTTTTCTTTCTTTTTTTTTTTTTGTTGAATGCATCAGCTATTGTTCTTAATTGTTTCACTTTTTAAAATATATGATTAAATAAAATAAAATAGAGATAAAATGACTAAATTAAACAAAAAACTATACTTTTTTTTTTTTGGTGTAAAACCACAAAGTGTTTCGGGCCTTTCTCCGTTCGTCTTATGATCGGGTGAGGGAATCATCATTTGTGGGTCAAACTCGGATCAGTGCTTATATCGTGCACCCCGTCCTACCCAAAATGACGTCGTTTTGGTGCATTGTCAAAAAAAATCTTCTGTTTCGAATACACATAAATTCATAACAGAATACACAGAAACTCATAACTGAATACACATAATCTAACATGATACATAATACACAGAAATTCTTAAATGAATACACATAAACTCATAACACTATACACATAAACTTTTAACTGAATATACATAATGAAATTTGGTCTGTTTAGACAAACAGAGTGATGTCAGCAATTGAAACGCACACATTTTATACCTGGACGCACATTGCTATATGCAGCACAATATAAATTGTCAAGTCAAATTATCTCGAAATTCTTCCCACAGAAAGCTCATTTGCCAACAAAACTCTATACTACAAGATGTTAATACTTACTTTGACCAAAATATACATATATCAAACTTTCTTACACGTTAGATTCAACAAACAAAAGGTTGTTAAAATAGCGTCCTTCTACAAAAAATTGCAATTTTTTTTTTTAATAACCAATTTCATATTGAATTCGCCGTCTTTATCCATCTTCTCGACTTTCTAGTTTCTACCTGGCCAGCAAAACGCAAGTTTAAAGCTCCGGATCCACGACTCAGTGATCGCCATCAGCGAGAAATCGAGAGAGGAAAACAGCAGAAATGACGTTGAAACTGTACGTAGATCGTATGTCCCAGCCTTCTCGAGCTGTTCTTATTTTCTGCAAGTAAGATTCTTGTTTCTATTCATGACAACTCAGCAATTTTGTCCCTTCAAAACATTTAATTTCCACTATTTTCTTATACAGTACAAATTTTTGTTTGAATTAGTGAATACCCACTTTTTTTTTTTGTCATTTAATTCGTGTTAAAATTAATGTTTCTTGAATTTTTATTTGGTGAAGGGTGAATGGGATAGATTTTGAGGAGGTCATAATACAGCTTGATAAAGGCAAGCATCGGTCTCCTGAATTCCAAGGTTTGTGTGTTTCTGAGGTTGTTTTCTTCACTCAAAACTGTAAAATAGTTTTTGGTTGGGAGGAAGGAATTAGGAATTTAGGGAGAAAAAAATTGTAATTCGATGGGATAAGAACAAGGTTTGAATTAAGTAGGAATTCAAATTATTGGTATGGAGGAATAGAATTATTGGGAATGCGGAGGGAAGGAATGATATAAAGATTAAAATGATCAAGTGTAATAATGTAATAATAGTAAATTGAGGGTAAAAAAGTCATTTTTCTTATCTCTTTCCCTTCCATGCGACGTTGAATTGGGATTTATAGGGAAATTTATGAATTCCAATTCAACAAAAGGTGGAAATTGCAATTCCCTCCAACCAAACAATGTAATTTAACAGGCTAAAGAATTGCATTGTAAAAGAATTACTATTACGGTATACCAAACACCTCCTAAAGTTTAGAATTTTCATGATTGCAAAGCAACCCAGCTAACTTGGTAATCATAAGGTTCAAAGTTTAACTCTAGAAGTGATTTATTGATCTTATTGATTTGAGCTGATAAACTGTTGGTAACCTAGACTCGGTTTACCTTTTCAAGAATCCAAGTTGGTCAAACAGTTGGCTTAGTAATTACAAAGTTTCAAATTAGACTTTTTGTGGGAACTGTCTATTGGCTTTATTGGTTTGAGCTAATCAACTATGGATAGCCTAGGTTGGTTTAGCTCTTTGTGGTCCTTTGCAGGTTAGGGTTTCTTTAGATAATTTATGTTTTCTTTGGCATTTTCATTGCAGAAATTAACCCCATGAAACAAGTGCCTGCAATAGAGGATGGAAGATTCAAACTGTTTGAGAGGTACTAGTATTTTCTTGATTTCTTAGTAGAAACAATCTTTATTGTTTCATTTCATATTCTTCACTGTTGGGAGCTTGGCTATGGAAGTATAGAGTCAAAATGGACATATTTGGCCTCTGCAATCTGCATTGTGGGTGTGTGATTCTCTGTCCAGGTTTAACTGCAATTCTACTGAGGGGGCAATGGTAGATTTACCTCTTATGATTATTTACCATATAATAGTTACAGTTCCTTGGTTGACCATGGTTATGAGGGTATAGTCTTAGAGATATATTGCACTCCCATTGTATTGTTCATAGGTTCCATAACTCACCCTACACCGGATCTTATATAAAAGTTTAAAACTTCCAAAAACAGTATTTGAAAAAAGAAGAGAAATAAAAAAATGTTAGGTTTTAGTTTTATGACCGAGTTTCAATAACACGCTTACTAACCACTGTTGTGTGCTTTTCAGTCATGCAATTCTCAAATATCTCGCTTGTGCATTTCCTGGCGTCGCAGATCATTGGTGAGTTTGGCTGCTGATGACGCTTTTGCTAGCTTAGCTGTGCTGCCTGATTTCTACCTGCCTAATGCATTGTCATCTTTGAAGGTACCCTGCTGATCTATACAAAAGAGCAAAGATAGACTCGGTGTTAGACTGGCACCATGCTAATTTACGCCGTGGTGCAGGTGATTTACCCTTTTTTTTAAAAAAATTTTTAATAATAAAGATTGCTTTGTCTGTCTGCTCATGACTATGATTAAAATAATTACTCTTAAAAACCGATGCTAAAAGAAATATAGAGTATCAAATTGGTGTCGTTTTCATCATCCCAAAAATAGAAGCATGTGTACATGAATTACTTCTTCATAGGCTTATGGGCTATGGCAGGTGTGAGTAAATGTTAGTATAAATACTAGGCTGCATTGTCATGGTGAACAAAATGCAGCTGGCAAGTGTGTTATAAAGTATAGGCTTCACCTATCTAGTTTTCCGTTCTTCGTTTTCAAATCGGAGATGTACAAATAAACATGTTCTCTGTTTTCATTTCTCCAGTTACTAAACGCACCCTATATCTGTCTTTATCACAAATGAGATGGTGGTAAACTACTAACATAAGTCGGTTGAATTTGCAATTGCAACAAATTTTTTTATTTTTTTTTTTTCAGTTGGGTATGCTTTAAATACTACACTTGCACCTGCACTCGGCTTGCCATTGAACCCACAAGCAGCAGCCGAAGCTGAGAAAGTCCTGTTGGCATCCCTTGATAAGATCGAGTCCTTTTGGCTCCAGGGAAATGGACGTTTTCTGCTGGGAAGTACCCAACCTTCGATTGCAGACCTTAGCTTAGTTTGTGAATTAATGCAACTCGAGGTAGGGGAATATTGCTTTTGTCGTTTTTGTGGGGAAGTGGTTTGTAGGATTGTGTGGCTTTCTTTGCTGAGATAATGCGGCTTTAATGAGAGGTTTTGGCGATTCAGGTTGTGGAAGAGAAGGATCGGGGAAGAATACTAAGCCCGTACAAGAGAGTTTTGAGTTGGATTGATGATACGAAGAAGGCGACGACTCCACATTTTGATGAAATACACACTGTTCTCTTTAACGTCAAAGCCAGGCTGCAGAAACATAGATCTGCAAAAGCAAACTTGCACTCAAAGATGTAAGACATTGTGGTTAAGTGATACTGACCTAAAGTAATGTTCTTGTAAGTTTGGTCCTCAATCTCTCAAATGTACCAAATTAGATCCCTCAAAAGTCAAAAAGTAAAATGCCTTTTTGTTGCTTGAAGCGATGAAGAAATTTATTAATTATCGAAATGGTCTCTTGATTATAACAAAATTACTTATTTGGTCCTTTTGACTATTTTTTTTGACAAAGTCCTTCAAATGTACCATTTTCTCTAAAAAAGTTAATTACTGAAATGATCTCTTGATTATAGTAAAATCATCAATTTGGTCTTAAGTTAACAGATATCATCTAACGGCAAAACAAATGGAAGAGCAAATTGGTTAAAATTTTTAAAGTTGAGAGACTTAATTAGTCAAAAAAATAGTAAAAAACTAAATTGGTAAATTCGTTATAGTCAATGAACCATTTCGGTAATTAATGTTTTATTAATCTATGAGAAGTGTTGGGCACAACCTGGCCAAAGAATGGAAAAAGATACTCAAAGAACCAAGCCCTAAAGAGAAAAATCTGAGATTAGCATAAATCTAGTGAAAGAAGTCCATTCAATCACACCAGATCACCTTGCACCTTGGAGAACTGGCATCCATCTGCTACACCAAACAACATTCTTCTGCAACAGCAAACTGCACTGCCACATCTCCTAATTACCAAATATCATCATCAGACACATACACATGTACAACCGTCAAATAAGTTTCCGTACCATACTTCTTTACTTTTAGTGAAGAGGATTGAACCCGACGAGCTACTTCTGGTGCTGCTTGCTTCATAGGGTTGGTAATACACTCTGTTCAACCCATGAACTGAAGTGCTAGAGATATTAACACTAGGGAGAAGCCCTGCTTTCCGATTTCATTAAGTGACATCAATAGTTCAGTATATCCCCATTTTAACACAAGGATTCTACTAATGTTTCATTCGCTTGTTCTCTTAACGCCCCTTCTCCAATAGTTTCACAACCATATATTAATTTATCAGGATCCATACCCTTAGCCATCATTTCATTTCATCACACGGTGAGGTGAAATCATCATTGATCTTTCCAGTAATCTGCCACAACCATTTAGAAGTGATGTAAAGGAGACATTTAAGCTTGCTCTGGTAGCATCCTCCATATATACTAATGATGAACTGATCTGGATTGACCATCTTTCCCAATGACACTCCAACAAATTCATCCTAGCATCCCCAACCCAATCCATAACTAATTTTACTTTTGCGATTAGGCAAAATATGTTCAAAATAATCCGGACCATAAAGCTTTTCGTGTTTCAAATTTTCAAAGGAATGAGTTAGCTTACCAATAAATAGGCTTTCATCTTCTATTTTTCTTCAAAAGTGATGCGGCTTGCAGGATCATCCGATCAACTTCATCTAGATCTGGTGACTTCGCATCTCTACCTTGCAATTTCTCTTTCCTTGAATTAGCAGATATTTGACGCAAATGTTCCTCAAAATCATCTGTTTCCCCATTGCTATGAACTGGGAACTTTTCAAATGCATTCAAATATAGAGGTTTCTCATTCCTCTCCTCATTCTCTTCCTCAGACTCTGTCTCAAAAATATCTGAAAGATCTTCAGAATCTTCACCTATATCAGATTCCATCATTGGATCATTTTCATCATCATGTTCACCATTTTGTGGCATTACTTCATTCAGTTTTTTGGTTGCCTCAGTTTTCAATTGCAAATGGTGGTCAGAACCATAATCCTCAGAGCCAATTAATTGGTTTTCTTCGGAGAGAATAGCTTTATTTTCTGCTTGTGCTCGAAGCAACTCAAGATCCTGCTCAAGTCTAGGTATATATCTCCTAAGAGCTCTCAAGGCATCCCTGTATTTGGATTTATTCAGAGCCTGTAGTCAAAGAAATACGAAGGGACCCTCATTGGTTATAGCTTCCAAAGTAACCTTATGAGTAAACCAGATAAAATACATTATGAGAAGTAATTAAGGAATAAAGAACCTTATTCCTGGAAAGAGTGCTTCTGGGGGACATTATCTCGGTTGGTGGTTGAGCATAATTCTTTCCCCTATACATAATAATGGTGTTATCATCCTGAATATCAAGAATGATGCCACCACTCAACCGTGCAAGTTCTGCGGCAATTTCCTTAACCTCTTCTGGAGAGAATGTCTTCACAACTACTTTAAGTGTTTGGTGCCTCTTCCAATGCAGGTGCATATTAAGTATCACACCCTGGTATATCCCACGTCTTCCAACAGGCACATAATTCTTGCACTTCTGCCCCATCTTCAAAAAGTAGAAGTGTTCTTCGGGTGTCAATATCTCTGGATCATGGGTAGCTTCTGATGTCTCCTTAGGTTCAATCTTCTCTAAAGCTTCAAGAAGCGTTTCTTCTTTTTTGCGAGCCTATGGCAAAGATGAAATTAGCAGCCAATAAGCTTTAAAGTTACATATTAAACACAGAATTAATGCACTCCTAGCCTCCTAATTTACCTTCCTCAGGGTAAATTAAAATCAATTAGTATTCACAAGCTTCAAATTATACCATGGAGTGATATCTTTCTGAGAAGTGAGAATCAAACAACTCCATAGCATAAAAAACCAGAATCAAAAGCTCTATGTAACCCAAAATCACACCAATCATTCAACTTCAATTCAAGATCAGTAACATATAAATAATTGTTCCATCACTGCTAAAACATTAACGGAACGCATAAATTAAGTAGAGCTGACAGCATTATTATGTAAAAACTTCCTAAGACAAACAATATTTCCATCTATAGAGAAAATAGTTCCTAATTCAAGTTTTTCTAGTACCAATTTCTGTTTCACTTCATGAATCATTGAACCAGGTGTTTACCTTTCTCAACTTGTAAACCAATTTCTCCTCAGCAGTCATCCTCTGGAACTCTTTCTTCTTCTTCCACCTGAAGAACTTCAACCATCTCACCACTGCCCTTTTACCCTTCAGTTTCTTCCTCTTCACTTTAGCTTCCTTAGCCTGGCCAGAACCATCAGAAACAGCAATGCTTCCACCACCACCTCCTGATTCGAGAGCTCCGTGAGCTGTGCATAGAAACCGACTGAAATGTATCCGCCCGATATTGAGATTCTGGAATCCGTATTTTGGCCTGATTACAGTTCCTCTCCCGAAATCCTTGTATATCAGACCTCTTTTGGGGCAGAGTGCAGCGACATTGCATTGTTCTCGTGAACCATACGAGGATGACAATCGCACCGAATCAGATTCGAATACGGAGCTCAACAGACCGGATTGGAGATTGCTCGGAAACTTTTTCCGATTGAAAGAAGAAAATGGTGAAGTGCGGAAAACCCTTCTGGAGAGTGTCGACGCCATTGAAAGTGGGAGAGTATTGCAGGGATAAGGATAGAGGAGTAGAGGACTCACCGGCTAACTGAGCCAAGTGCGAAGAAAAATACAATCGTCGCTGAAAAATCGATGTTGTCGCCGGTTGCCCGTCGCTCGTCGCCGATGGTTTCTTAAGAATAAGCCGCCGCTGATTGTCGTCGGACTCGCCAGTCGCCGCGGACAAACAATGCGCCGCTGCCTGTTGTATACTTAGTTTTTTTTTAGTTAATTCCAGCAATGGTCCTCCGACTATTGCAATTTTCCGAAATTGGTCCCCGACTTTTAATTTGAACGAAAAAGATACTTGACTTTTGAAGTTGTTCCAGCAATAGTCCTTTCATTATCCATCCGTCCCTTCACTGTTAGTTTAGGGGCCAAAATAGTCTTTTCATCTGCTTGCTCTCTTTTCCCTCATTTTCGATTTGACGCAGAGAAGCAATAGGAAGAACTAAATACAATTGAAGTCCTCTCCGAATCTGGGAAGAAAAATTGAGAGTATTGGAGTGCTGATGGCGATTCCGATGAACCCGTACTTGGAACAGGAACTCGACAAGCGGTTCAAGCTCTTCCGATTCTGGAACTTCCCGCCGAAGAAGGAATTCCTGAGGGAGAACGCCAACGCGATCCACGCCGTCGCCGGAAACGCCTCCGCCGGGGCTGACGCGCTCCCCAAGCTGGAGATAGTCTCCAATTTCAGCGTCAGCTTGGATAAGATCGACTTGGCCAAGTGCAGGGAGAAGGGAATTCGGGTTACCAATACCCCCGACGTGTTGACGGAGGACGTCGCCGACTTGGCAATCAGGTTGATGCTGGTTGTGCTCCGAAAGATTTGCGAGTGTGATCGATTTGTGAGGACATGGTTGTGGAAGACGGGTGACTTCAAGTTGACTACCAAGGTTCAATCGCTTCTTTTTATGTCATTTTCTATAGACAAAGTACAAAGATCGAATTTTTAGCTACAGAGAACAAAACTGTGCTGGTTAAAATAGTTTAATTTTGGTCCTCTCTGCTTTGTTTTCCCCCTATATGCCTTCTAAGTGCTTGGTGAAATACTCTGAAATAATCTACATTCAGGACTAGAATTTTACGAAAGAATGTTAGAAGTTTGTTTAAAAGTATAGAGCTTGTATTCATTTAAGGATGGATAGTTTGATACTCATTCTAACCTTATTTGTTGCCACCATACTTTGCAGTTTAGTGACAAAACTGTTGGAATTATAGGGCTTCGAAGAATTAGTTTAGCAGTTGCCAAAAGAGCAGAGGCTTTTGATTGCTCAATCTGCTACCATGCCAGATCAGAGAAACAATGGAGTTCTTCCTATTGCTTCGCTGCGTCACATATACGGACGAAAATGAGGGAGAAGAGAGCAAGTAGATGAAAACACTATTTTGGCCCCTAAACTAACGGTTAAGAGACGGATGGATAACAGAAGGACTATTGCTGGAACAAATTCGAAAGTCAAGTGTCTTTTTCGTCCAAATTAAAAATTGAGGACTAATTTTGAAAAATCGCAATAGTCGGAGGACCGTTGCTGAAATTAACTTGTTTTTTTTTTTTCTTTTTTTTTTCTTTTTAATCAAGAGGAGGGGGTGACCCCGTTAGTTTTTTTTTTTTTTTGTATACTTAGTTTTGCTGGTTTATTTTATTTTATTTTTATTTTTCCAATTAGTAATTAGGGAACTATGGTATTTAGTCATTTAGGGATTTTAAGATATTTATCTTTAAAAAAAAAGGATTTTAGATATTTAAATATGGTTTACTTCGCCAATTATCATATAACGTGATGACATATTAGTTTGATTCTAGTAATTTTTAGACTAACGTTATAAAATTAGCACAAGTTTAATTTTGAATGATTTTTAGGCCTTATATTTAAAATATTTTTGGTTTAAATAAAATAAATATAATTTTACTTTTAAGTTAGTATATTTAAAATTTTTAAATTTTATATCCGAACCAAATTTATATTCGTATATAGGGCTTGTTTGGTTAACAGTTGATTCACTCATTTTTAGTGAATTTGACCATCTTTAGCAGCGGTTTGACCTAATCAAACCGCTAAAGAAGCTGTTTGGTAATCAACGGTTTAGAGCAACGAATTTGGCTCCAAACTGATTATGCAGCATTTCTAAAATTATTTGATTAACACCCTTAATCCTTTTTTTTTTTTTAATTGTTGCTAATTAAAAGGGAAGCCTTAATGTATGTTTAACAGATACTACAATATAATAGAGTCAGTAGCATTCAAAAAAAAAAAAAAAAAAAAAAAAAAAAAAGGAAACCTCACCTGAGGCTTATCTTCTCTTGCTCATCCGATGTGGGAATCGGATATGCAAGGATTAATAAGGGGGCGTTAGCTCCCCTTTTAATGAGAGAGCTCAACAAAGATAAAAAAAAAAAAAACTAAATTCAATATATGATCTTCAACATCAATCATAAAAGATCGCAAATCATAAACGAGCAATACAAGATTCAATTCAAATTAGTAATTAGTGATTCAAGACAAATAATAAATGACTAATTGCTTATTGTATGAGTTAATACCCGATTTGGTCCGGCGACTATGAGGATTTCACCGAGTTAGTCCTCGACTTTCAATTTTACACAATAAAGTTCCTTATTTTATAATCTTTACACAATTTAGCCCTATGTTGAATCATTTGTTAGTTGGCTGTCAAAAGTGATGGTAAAATTGTAATCTCATAATAAGTTTCTTCCTCACTTATCATCTCCTCAGCTCATCTCTTGTTGGTGGAGAAAAGAAATACTGGTGACTTACCAATAGATTTAGGCTTCTTGAATTTTTCATTAATGTAGCCTAAGATTGTCCCAACACACTCTAATAATCATCATGTCGTTTTCCCCAACTTATCCATCCCTCTCACCGTCTCAACTCTTTGTTATCTCCATATTCCTTTGCTCAATCTCTTTTTTCTTCTATGCAATCGCATACCTCCGAGCGGCTCGACTCCAATGATGACATTCCTCCTCCATCTCTGAATCTCTTATCTTCTCCTTTTAGCTACTTAGATTCTTTCTACCTTAGTTCATGATCCACATACACCCAATACCCACCCAATAACTCGTCTGTTTCGATCCAAGTCCTATCCCTTGGCCGGATTTAATCGATATCATTCTGTGCTCCGTTCTTGTGACGACGACAACGATGATGAACAAGACAGTGTAAAACTAATGCCACAAAGCACATTGCTGATCAAGATACGCAAAGCACGATACTTGTGGTGCTAATGGAGGCACTAAGAAAATCGGTAGTGACTTGCAGCGTGGAGAGGGATGACGTTACGGCGGCTAACACGGACATTGGCTGGCCCATTGACGTCTCCCAGGGCACATTCGATTGCTTCAATGGCTTTCTTGGATCGCACGATGAAGTCTAGCTAGACGTCCCACACAAAGTCCCCAGCGCCAGGTTTCATTTTTCCTCCGATCCCTTTCCTCCCTCCCTCATAATTAATTTCTTAATTAGTCCTTATTCACCTGTAACTTACCACTAATGAATTTTCCAGATCTGGCAATTTCTCTTTTTGTTAAAGATTACATTTTTATAGTTATTTCAACCTAAATCAAGATATAGGAGCACGGTCTAAAGTTCCAATACCTCAGCTACCTTCTCGCTTTACCTAGCTAGATTCCTCACCGCTGCCGTCTCATCAGCGTACATCGACAGCGCTGCTACTTGCAAATTTTGTTCCTCAGCAACACCCCGGTCAAAACTGTCGGAAGATGATTACATTGATTTAAGTCCTCCACCGCAGAGGCAGTTGCCGCGACTCGGCTGTACAAACATAAACTACTTAAAAGAATAACTATTTAAAATATTTTGTAAATATAATAATAGTTTTTCTCCCACAAAATCCAATGCCTAGAGGACCAAATTAACGTTGCACATCCGGAAATTTGTTAGATGACTCAACATTTGAGCTACATCTGTTTTACAAATTGGAGATGCAAGAAATTGAACCCCTCCATGCTTCTCAAATCAAATGCAAAGCAAGCGCTTTACCATTTGAGCTACATCCCCTACTAATGCTTTTGTAGTCAAAATACAATTTATATATAATACATGAAGAAGTATTTTAAAAAATGGCAAAACACTCTTATCAAAGCCAAGTTTCGATCCTGGGACCTGTGGGTTATGGGCCCACCACACTTCCGTTGCGCTACTCTGATTTTGTTTTAGTGTAAAATGAATGCAGATATATCATGTACTTTAATTTTTTCTCAACTAGGGTTTCCCTGAGTTTTTTTAGTGAGGTTTTAAAACAATGCAACGTCATGATGTACAGATGTAGTAATGTTTAGGGGGGGGGGGGGGGTGTTGTAAATAAACATATGTGAACATTACGTACTAGAGGAATTATTGTCTCTCTCTCTCTCTCTTTACTCTATTACATTCTTGAGATGTAAGCGATACAACTATTTACGGGAGAATATGTCACATTTTACAACACTTCACATATATAAAAAAATATAAGAAAATTTTACAATCCGAATTGAAACAGCAAAAATATGAACTATAGATCGAAAAGAATAACAATAATTTTGTAAATATAATAATAGTTTTCCTCCCGCAAAGTCCAATGCGTAGAAGACCAAATTATAATAGTCAACTGACAGAATACTTAACAGATGATTAAATTGAGAAAAAATTTGTAAAGTTAGGGACTTAATTGTGTAAATTGGAAGTCGAGGACCAACTCGGTGAAATCCTCATAGTCGAGAGACCAATTCGGGTACTCCTTATTGTATTGCTCAAATAGTAATTACTCAAATCGTGTTTGTGATTCAACGGGCAATAAAACTAATTGGAAGATGACCAATATAGGATCTTCAACACAAAGCATGAATGAGCTTTGCATGAGGAGAACGAAAACGTAAAACAGAATGTGTTCGTGAAGTTTGCACTAGTCCAAAATTGTGCATTAGAAGATACAACAATGTGCACTGGAAGGCAACAATGTGCACTACAAGGCACAACAATGTGCACTCGAAGGAAGAAACTATGTGCTCTAGAAGAAACAAAAATGTGCACTCAGAGAATGAAAAATATGCACTGGAAGAAGGAATATAGGTGTAGGGATGGAAATAGGTCGAGCTGAGTCGAATTTTAGAAAATCAGGTCTGGGCCTATTACGAAAATTTAAGGCATGGCCTGAGCCTGAGCCTAATATTGGTCTGGCCTGGCCTGAAGCCTTTTTAAAAGCCTGTTTAATATGCAGGCCATTAAAAATGTTTCAAAGTAAATCTTGATTTGAGCCTATTTAAAGCCTACATGTTAAGTCTTTTTAAAAACTTTAATAAGTATTTCTAAATTATTTAAGAAATATACCTAACACAAAATTAATACATAACTACATAAGTATATCACCACAATGCCAATATAATAGAATTAAAACATAAAATAAAAATAAAAAAATTCACGACTTCAGCATACTCGTTAACTTGTTTATGAATAAATTCAATTGTGATATGATGTATTATATTGTGTAATATTATTGTGAAAAATTAAAATGCAATGATCTGACCATTTCCTTTTCAATTTTAGTCAATTACGGATCTTTTTTTTTTCCACTCAATTATTAATATTCATTCCTTTTCCAATTAACCTAATTTCTGTCCCTTTTTCTATTTTTAATTTCCCGTCAATTATTAATATTCATTTCTTTTTTCAATTTACATAATTTCATTCCATTTTTAATTAATGATGTAGAATATTATTGTGAAATATTTCTGTTCTTTTTTTTTTTTCCATTCATTTTCTAATTTATATTTACTATTTACTATTGTTTGGGCGGGAAATCAAGTAAATATGATTTTATTTTTAATTATAGTGTAGATATATAATTTGATAAATATCATAAATAATTATTGTAATATCATTTCCATATTGATGGAATTAATTAAACCGGGGGTCCGACTTAACTAACCCGAATAAGAGTACGGATAATAAATGAATGATACGAATGGTATAGTAAAGGCCGTGAGACCGTAGATTGTATTAAATGCCGTGGAATTGGCTATTACAATGATTCTTCAGTACAAAGTGTGTCTGTCCAGTAGATCGTGTCCTAACTGGACAAGGTGGGAGGCTTTTATACGACCCCCGCCCCTAACCGCCACCCCCTAAAGCGGGGGGTGGTTAGATCCGAGTTGACCGCGCCCGGTCTCGCGATCGGGCCGTGCTGGGGGGCCAGGCCGAGCCCGTCATGGGCTCGGGCCGGGCCCATTTGGAGGTCGGCCCGGCCTCCGACGTGGCCCGTGCGGGGCCACGTGGCGAGGCCCCGTTCGGGGCGGGTACGCGGCGCCGCCCCGGGACCCGTTCTTGTCCGCGCCCCCGGGTCGGTGCGGGTCGATTCCTAATATATCCATCACATATATAATGAGCAAATGAGAAATAATTTAAATATGTGAGCTAATAATTTTGGAATGAAATTAATGTATAATTACTAATCAATATGGTATGATTAGCAACATTGTTTTTTTTTTTTTTTTTTGGATATTGTGATTAAAAAAACAAATATATTGTAAAAATGCATTCCGCTCACATACTTCTATTGTATTTACCGTGCATTTGGTCCAAGTTATCGCATTTATAGAGTTTCATTTTTTTTTTGAAGGGGATGTGATGGTAGAAAATGTACTAAAAATGAATTACAAAATCATTCCAAAACATTTCACATTAAGTTGAAGAAGGTGGTTAGAGAGAAATTTGAAAAAAAAAAAAAACCGACTAGAGTTGGTAAGAGTTAGAGATGGTGGCTAAAGAGAGTGTTAGAGACAATAGTAGCGAAAAAAAAAAATGAAGATAGAGGCCAACAATATCTCCACTTCTTCTCAGAATATGCCTAACTTTTAAACAAAGATAGAGGATTGGTTCCTAGAGTAAAAAGTTGCTATCGCAAGCTGGTAAGGAAATCCTATTAAAAAGTGTGGCTCAAGCAATGCCTACCTTTTTTATGGGAGTTTTTTTGCTACCTATATCTGTCTGCACGGCTATTGAACGAACAATGAATAGATATTGGTGGGGGACAGGAACTGACCGTGGTATTCATTGGAAGGCATGGGATAAGTTGTGTATCCCAAAGAAGTATGGGGGACTGGGATTTAAGGATCTAAGAGCTTTTAATCTGGCAATGTTAAGTAAGCAGGCATGGCGGATGCTAACTAATACTGACTCATTGGTATCTTGTGTTTATCGGGCTAGATATTATCCCAAACATACCTTTTATGAGGTAGGGCTGGGGAATAATCCCAGTTTTTGTTGGCGTAGTATTATGGCAGCTAAGGAACTGGTCTGTGGGGGAGTAAGGCGGCGTATTGGGATTGGAAATTCAACGCTAATCTGGGAGCACCCGTGGCTCCAGGATGAATTGGATCCCATGATCCATACTGAGATGGCTCCAGGATGAATTGGATCCCATGATCCATACTGAGATCCCACCCCAATTAGCAGGAGCTAAAGTAAGTGGATTGATTGATCCGGATACTGGAACCTGGGACCACCATATTCTCTCAGATATTTTCCAACCTAAGTAACATACCTCGTATTCTAAAAATACCAGTATCTCCGGAATATCTCCGGAATATGATGATGATTGGTATTGGCATGTGGATCTTAAGGGTACCTACTCAGTTAAAGATGGCTACAAGCGTATTGTAGGAAATTATACGAGTAGTAATGATGCTCGCTTTATGGAGATTAAAAATCCCCCCAAAATGGAAGACATTTTTATAGAGAGCTATAAGTGACATCTGATGGACAATTTTAAATAAGTCCTCGCAAGTGCACGAGTCATTGTAGCAATAGCGTGCAAAGGCAAGGGTCAATCCCACAGGGAATTGTACGATGCAATTTAATGACTTAAAATGACAAAAATAATTGACGAAATAATTGACTTGATAATTTAAAGGTTCAAAGCTAATGAAAAATCAAATACCAAATAATTGAAATACAGAATCAAATGTAAGATCTTTAATTGATCGACAACTTAGATGAATTAATGCAGAATGTTCATGATAAATAGTTCGTGTCCCTAAAGCAAAGAAAACTAGCAAACCATTCTAGAGATGCAATTCACCCACATGTACTGTCAATAATCAACTAACTAATGAAATAATGAAATTGTAAACTGCTAAGCAAACCCAATAGAAAAATGTTAATTGGCAAGACTAAGTTCAAAACTAGTGCAAACTTTCATAGTAAATTATTGATGTTCTAAAAATGCTCAGCCAAATATAATAACCATAACTAAAGGGCAAATGCAGTACATAAGATTTATCAACTCTCAAATTATAATAAACACTAGCAGCACCAAAACTAAATTAAAATCTTAAAACAAATTAAACACCTTAATTAAATCAAAGAAAAGGAAAAACAGTATTTGAAGAGAACAATGAAAAGTAAGATGCTGTCACCAAGGAAAATTCGCCAAAGCCAACAAATAATTTCAGCCACCGCCGGAATTGTTGCAGACCAGAATTCCGTCGTCGCCAACCTCTAGATAATCACCTCCGACCGAAATTGGTCCGAAGTGAAAACTGATCAGAAGCCTCCGGAAGTGGTCCGGAGCAAAATTGATGATCCTCTGATGTGAGGTCTGTTCTCTATTTATAATGTTCAGGCTGTAAACACAAAAAGCAAACTTTGTATATATTCACAAAATTCCGTGTACAGCGTGTGTATAATTCAATACAGGTACAAAATCTCTGTCTAGTCCTCTGATTTTTCACTGACGTTATCTATGGAAGTGCCTCCGGGATTCAATTGGAGCGTGCCTCCGGGATTCAAGTGGCGTAGCTTCCGGGATTCAAGTGGCGTAACTCCCAACAACGAGCGTCAAGAATTTAGAAGTAATCAACCCTGCAAAGTTTCAAAACACATGCAATGGATTCAAGCTGCTTTAAGATCCTCAAATGCCTTCAAAAGACTTCAAGATCTTTGAGACAATCAATTCTGCAAAGCTCCAAAGTACCTGCAATGGATTCAAATTGCCTGCAAAATCAACAAAAATGCCTTCAAATCTTCAAGCGTTCTTCAATGCCTTCAGGCTCTTCAAATGCTCTCAACTCCTTAAGTCTTCAAGTTCTTCAAGCTTTCAAGTGTGTTTTGGAATGAAATGAAGGCTCTATTTATACTAGAAGCCTAACCAACATTCCTCAACAAACTCCCCCTTTAATTAATTAATTAATTAATTATTTTAGAAAATGAACCTTGCCCAGAATCAAGTCCAGGTTCATTATCGTATAATCTAATTCAAATTCAAACTAAATTATAATTATCTAATCCAAATATAATAAAGTTAATATTATATTTAAATTATAATTATAATTTAAATTCAAATATGAAATGGGCTTGGGCCAACTAATTAATTAATTCAATAGCCCAAATCAAACTCAATTGGACTAATCAAATTAAATTAATTTCTATGATCCAATTAATCAAATTGGCCCAATCATCATTCTCAACATTGGCCCAATAACACTTTAATCGGTCCATTTATCGGGTTCAAATTTTCTGTGTCTTCAAATTGCCCCCTCGAGACTTGTCGGGACATGCGCCGTCTGATGTGTTTGGTGCGAGAAAGTCTCGAAACTTAACAAAACGGTCCTTTAAATCCATCGTGGTGCATCTATTTCCATGGGCCCAAATGCATGTCCGGATGTTTCGCGAACCCAAATCAAAGATTAAATTGCCACCAAATGAGCCCAAACCATTTTAATAACATATGTCTGGAATTTTTTATGAGCCCAAAAATCACTTATATAAAATAAAACCAAGTTTGGCCTCTAGTTAAGAGCAAATTGACCCTTATTGCAAAGTAACTGGAGCCATTCCATACGAACCCAACCACTGCCAGAATGACTTTAATTTGACCACACCTTTGTCCATAACCCATTAACTCATTTGCACAATTGGACCCATTAATTTATGTATAGTATTGTACCCCAACAAAGATGTCAGGGCGGAGGAGCCACGATTAATTTGATTTTGTTTCCATTAACCCATCAACTTTTTTTTTTTTTTTTTTTTTTTTGAAAGAACAAATCAATCCATTAGCTTCCTTCACCAAAAATAATACGTAACAACATAAGGAGAATCCTATTATAATTCCAACTCCAATCCTGATCGGAATTCAAAGTTTTGAACTCCTTGACTTTCGTAACCTAACTCAGCATCGTCTCAACATCAAACGCTCAAAGCCATCTATAAATAAGGTTGAATCCCATCATTCTACCACCGCGATCAATTTATTTATTTATTTTTTTTTAAAAGGAAGGTTTCAGAGAAGCTGTTCATAGTCCACCCTTTTAGTAAGGTAAAATCCTATTCTTAATCTCTTTATCTCCATCTTCTATATATATTCTACTTGCAGGATTTGTACGGCTGCAAAAAGAAAAAAAAAACAAAGGGGAGTCTAGGAACAACACAAACTGGGAAGCAACCTGGAAGCACTTGGTTTTTTGTTTTTTGTTTTTTTTTTTTGTTTTTTTTTTTTTTTTTTTTTTTTTGTTTTTTTGTTTTTTTTTTTCTTAAGAGGTTGCCGGAGTTCTTCACAGAAGCCGCCGGTCGTAAATCGCCGCTGGAGTCTGCTATCCAACTCCATTTCTTCACCGTGAACGTCGCCGGACCTTTTTTTTTTTTTTTTTTTTTTTTTTTTTTTGAAGTCACCAGAGACTACTGCTGCGCTGATCATACGGAACAACAAGCAATGAGTCGTCGAAGGGTTTTTGCTGCCCGCCGGAGTACTTTCCCGTCTATCGCAGGTCGCCGGAGCTCTTTTTCATCTGTTGCAGGAGATCCGTTGCTGCCGAAGGTTGCGCTATAGGCGCTCTGCAGCCGGAGTTCGCTACTGGGGATGGCTTGATGTCCATCACTGGAGCATTGTTTTTTTTTTTTTTTTTTTTCTTTTTTTTCTAAGCTGCGAGACCAGAAACCAGTATGCAGAAAGATAAGAAGGTATGCAAATGGAGTTCCCGACACTGTTATATGTGTTCTACCGCGGAAAGCTAGGTCTCATTGAGGAGAGGTCGGAGAAGAACACTGAAAGCAGAAGCGTTATATTTTTTTGCCTGCCAATGTGAACAGGAAAAAAAAATAAACTTATAGCCTCTGAACCCCCAAATAGTCAATCTGCCATCACCTCAAAATGCAAGCTGTTATATCTATTTCAACTAAAATTTTGAAACACCAGTTCGAACCCGTCGGAGCCCTCCCCTTGATGCACACCGTTATATACACTTCTGAAAGGCTCATGTTCCAGTCCACCTCTATTCCCAAGAAGCAGCAGCGGGTGCGAGACCATGGCTTTGACAACTACATGGAGGTGGAAAAGAAAATGCGCAAAGTCCTAAAATTCCAGGAGCTCATCCTCACTCAACCAAGCTCTATGATCTCGGTTTCTCGCTTGGACATGCCCTCACGCAGGCTTGGTTTCAAACAGTTTGAAGCAGGCCATTTCATCCTCAAATTCCCCCATGTTTTTGAGATTTTTGAACACCCCGTTCAGAGAACCCTGTATTGCAGGTTTACCCGAAAAGCTCACATGCAAATTGACCAAGAACATCAAGCCCTTTTTTGTTTTGTTTTGTTTTGTTTTGGTTTTTTTTTTTTTTTTTTTTTTTGCTTCGTTTTCTGATCTTTTCTTTCTTTTATCCTTCTGTTTATGCTTTTTTATTGTTTTTCTTTTCATTTTGTATTTTTTTTTTCCGTTTCTGTGCTTTGTCTTTCGTTTTTTTTTTTTTTTTTTTTTTTTTTTTTTTTTTTTTTTTTTTTTTTTTTTTTTTTTTTTTTTTTTTTTTTTTTTTTTTTTTTTTTTTTTTTTTTTTTTTTTTTTTTTTTTTTACTTTGCTTTTCGTTCTTTTTTGTTTTGCTTCTTTTTGCTAATATCTTAATAGTAATACTATAATATAATAATAATAATAATAATAATAATAATAATAACAATAATATTGATAATAACGATAAACATAACAATAATTATATAATATTGTGTACATATATGTATACAATGTATTAACATATGTAGTCCACATGTAGTATATTTATACAATCGTTATTGTATAGATCATGGTCCATAAAATTGTGTGGGCCATAGTTCAAAAATTTGCCATATATATATAATTTATCAATTTAATTTTGTGTTATGTATATGCTATATATTTGTACATAATATATCATAGTTATTGTTCTTATTTTTTTTTGCAGCGACTTTTCGACTTTGACACATTCAAGATGGTGTACTTTCAAGATCAACGACGTAACGGGCAAGAGGTCATGGTGATATCGAGCAGAAATAGCGATCATCAAGTCACATTAACGGTTAACCCACCCATAGTAATACGTGACCCGCCAAAGCTCACGGTGTCGTATCATGAGAGCAACTGGACCCCCGAGTATGAATGCCCGCCATCCAAGGTGTGGACCTTGCTACCCGGAATGCAGCACCAACCTTCCAAAGACGCCCTTCCTACACTGGGGCATCGTATACTTAATGCTGAGGTCTCGTGGGGCCAAGACATAGACTTCGAGGGCGAATTCACTTTTCTAAAAGGATATTGGGAGTTGGTTGAAGAAACGCTTCACTTCTCCCACGACACCTTAAAGGAGGGGAAGATATATGATGCTGTGTTTGCGTCATTATTTACATATGACCGTAACATCAACATTGTCAAAGCCTTCTGCAAAGCATGGTGCCCGCGAACCAACACCCTGATCACCTCGTCTGGTGAGGTGAGCATATTGCCTCGGGATTTGCATGTTCTTGGGGGACTACCACTGTCCGATGGCATTTACGACGAACACATCTCGAGTGCCCTGGACCTAAAAAAGGGGTCCAAACAAGTGTTGTGCAAGCTTATTCGAGGCCTTTTATCTCTTAAACCAGCAAGAGAATGGCACCCCCTTTGTTCAAGCATCGCGATGGATTGACTTCTGGTGCAGAAAACCGCGAACACATCCAGATCCTCCACCTGCATCTCAAAAGGACAGGAAATCCCGGCCAAAGAATACCCACAACCCAAGCGGAGAACTTAACAAATCCATCAGGTGGTTAGATGTGAGCAGGACGCCCTTTCTCGAACTAGGCATCTCCCGGCGTTTTGAAAGGAAGCTTACTTGGCTGCGTTTTTATCTTGTTGGCTTTGCGTGTTTGTCCTACCAGGTACACCAACAAGAACCATTTGCCTAGAGACTTTCAAGATAGCATGCATGATGGCTAGAGGAGATAAGATATGTCTTGCGGCTCTAGTACTTGCTAGTATTTATTCTGGTTTAAACTCAATCTCGGAATCTCACTCTCCTGGTCAAATAGGAGATCCTTTTCCAATCCATTACGTGTACGGCTAGCTAGCAACTTACTACCAAACCCACTTTAAGACCCCCAGCCTCACGTTAGCAAACCCAAAGATGGTCACTAATTCTGGAGAAGGTGGTGCAAGGTATTACACCGAGATGGATGCCCGCAAGAAGATATTCAAAGGGGACGTTTCGTGGCTCTGCAACTCCCGCAAGGATAATAGAGATTATATATTTTACGACGACCGTAGAGGGAGTAGGGAAGACTTTGAGTACTTCATATGCTTGCGCCCCAGCTTCCTCGTTTTGCGCCAAGGGTCTCAATGCAAAGCTGAGCCCTACATGCCGCATCGCTTCAGTCGTCAATTTGGATTCTATCAAGCATATGCCCCCGGCCTGTTGGCGAAGGATGTCCGTTATGCTTCACTCACCGAAGGATTCCGGCTTCATCGCCAATATGATAATATCAACTCCCAATCCAGGGCGACATTTCCCATGAGCCCGGCTGCTCCAAAGAAGCATTTTTCGAACGAGTACAAGGCCTGGTTGATCGATGTGAGTGCAAACCTTCTCGAGAATCATTTCACAGACATAGCCATTAACGGAAACCCAAACGTACCTGTTGGCGAGGAAGGAACTCAAGAACAAAGAGACCAATTGACCACCTCAAGGAACAAAAAAACACCTGCACAAGAGGACATGTCATCTCGGGATAGAGCCTCAGGACATGCCGTTCGAAGGAGCAGGGAGGAGCAAGCGAGGCAGCGAAGCTCGGACGTGGATGCTGGTAGTGATGACGACCAAGATCGCTGTTGGAAACGGCCTAGAGGGAGACCATTGAACCAGGTTAAGATACTTCCCCAAATTCTTCCGTTTCGTACATCGTTGGACTTTAGCCTTTGTTAATGTACATGCACTACTTCTTACAGGATCCTGCCGAGCCACATGTTAGCAACGATGTCCAGTCATCAAATCACCAGTCTTCAATGGGACAAAGTGGCGGACGCTCTAATACCCTTGACCTCGAGGTAGAATCCCACCAGTCGACGTTGCCCTTAAACACAACTCCTCAGGAGACGCAGCTAGAGCCGTCCCAAGCCTCTATCTTCCCCGGCGAGGAGTCGTTTATATCACAATACATGGCTTTCATTGCGGGAGTTTGGGGTAGTATCTGCAGGAAGCTTAATGAGATTCCAGCTGAAAGAATTTCTTCTTTCCAAGGAAGCGTTGAAAGACAACTCCAAGAAATGGGACGGGACGGGGTGGACCTATCAATATTGAAGCGACGAGTGGCCGAGTTCTTTAACAAAGCCAAAGATTACGATCGGGCGTGGTCGCAGCTCTCGAATGCACTGCCCGTTGAAACCCAAGCCGCGAAGCTAGTTCTAACGCAAGGTGTCCTTATAGAAGCTCAACGGAAATGTTCTCAAACCGAAACGCTTCTTCTTGACGAACAGAAAACACTCGAAGACGTTGCCGATCGAAAAGCCCTCCTGGAGAAAACGATAAAGGATGCGCAGGAAGAGTTGAAGGAGATTGAAGCCAAGAACCCGAAACTCCAAGACCGTGTGACGAAGGCTCAAGAACAACATAACGCATCGCAAAAGGCCGTGACCACCGCTGAGGGGGAAGTTAAACGTATTCGAGACTGCCCCACGTTGACAGATGAAGATGAAGAAAAGCTTACTTCAATCAAAAGAGAGTTGGAAGCATATAAGGAAGATCTCATGAGCTTTAGAATACTTTAGATTTATTTATTTATTTTTTTTGCTTAGATTTTTTTTTTTTTTTGTATAACGCATGAGTTTTATACTTGGAAACAAGACTTGAATACGACTTGAATTCTCTTATCTTTTCAACAATACTTGCAAACAATTTTCTTGATTACAAGTGTAAGAAAAGAAAGTATACTCGGAGGAAAGTAATTGAACTTGAGCATGAACAGAAGCAACTAAGTCTAAATCCAAACGAGTCACTCTAATAGAAATCTGACAAAAGAATTCACCCGTAATTACAACATGAACAGAGATGACCCATCTCCAATACATCTACATTATTCGAACAAACGCGACATAAAGGGGACACAATGGGTTTATTTTAGTTACGACTGAACTTAGAAGAGGAAGTGTTTCTAAGCTGCCTACGTACTCCTGCAAAGGAGATCAAGTCAAACGTAGTTCAAAGGACCATTTGAATAGGTAGGGCCGTTCACCGTACATAGTTTAAGCTCGTGCGGGTCAGGAGCGTCTATGACTTGGGCCCACCCATAGACAAGCAAGATGCATTAGCAGTTTAACCACGTGCTGCATTTTTGGTGGATATCATTCATCATGTAGTCTGTGTGCTTAGGGATGATAGATCTTTAAGAATTTCCCGTTAATAGGGCCAACTCGCACACCATCTTCATCAATTAGCTTGTAAGCACCCCCTGAGTATGCTTCTTGTACCACGTAAGGTCCATCCCATTTTGGAGTAAACTTGTGCCCAGTTTTCCTTGTAATAATGATAGGTCTACGAACCGCCAACACCTTGTCACCAACCTGAAATGAGCGATTCCTTACCCTCTTGTTGAAAGCTCTAGAAATTCGAGCTTGATAGCATTCTAAACTTTGTTGGGCCTACAATCTCTTCTCAACGAGAGCTTCTAACTCTGCCAACCGCAACTTTACATTATCCTCGTCTGTAAGGCCTTTTTGGATAGCTAACCTTAGAGAAGGTATTTGGCGTTCAAGAGGCAAGACTGCTTCAACCCCATAAACCAGTGAGTATGGAGTGCTTTGTGTTGGTGTACGGTATGTAGTTCTGTATGCCCACAGTGCTTCTTCCATCCTTTGCTGCCAATCACGTTTTGACTTCAACACCACCTTTTTTAGTAGATTACATAGAGTTTTGTTAAAAACCTCGGCAAGTCCATTTGCAGCTGCATAATAAGCTGATGAATTTCTTTGCTTGAACTCAAAAAGTTTACAGATTTTATCCATCAATTTATTATCGAATGGTTTCCCGTTGTCGGTTAGGATATACCAAGGGATGCCAAAACGATAGATAATGTGAATTCGGATGAAATCTGCAACATTTTCCTTCTTCACTTCCTTTAAAGCCACTGCTTCAGCCCACTTTGAGAAATAATCGGTGGCTGCTAATATATACGAATGCCCTGCTGATGACTTGGGTGTAATAGGACCAACCACATCGAGCCCCATGCATCAAATGGCCACGATGCTACCGTCGGATGCAGCGGTTCAGGAGGTTGATGGATAAAGTTTGCATGAAATTGACATGCTTGACATCTCCGTGCATAGTCTATGCAATCCTTCACCATCGTAGGCCAGTAGTAACCCATTCTTTTGATGTGAAAATGTAACTTAGGACCAGACTGATGAGCACCGCACACTCCAGAGTGAGCCTCCTCCATCGCTTGTAAAGATTCCTCTTCGCCTAAACATTGAAGAAACACACCATCAAACGAGCGCCGATATAGCGCATCCTTGAAATATATGAAACGAGGAGCTCGACGTCTTACATCTACCCTCCTACGAGGGTCTTGAGGTAACTTCCCATCAACAAGGTAGTCAATCAATGATTGCCTCCAATCCTCTTTATCTACTTCATTGACCGAAGCAGTCGGGAGTTCAACAATGTCGTCAAGAGAGCCATCGTCCTCGAAGATTGGAGGGATCACCCATTTTTGGCATACTCATAGCCGAGCCTCATCTATAGGATGTGATATAGTTGAAGCCAAATCAGCTAAGGCATCGGCTTGCTTATTATGTTTCCTTGGAATGTGCTCCATCGTAGCATCCCCTAGCCAATGCAGGAGCGTCTTTGCATAACTGTTGTATGGGATCAACTCTGGCTTTTTTACTTCGTAAACCCCAAGTACTTGGTTGATAATCTGTTTGGAGTCCCCGTATATGTTAACCCTTAGTTGCTTCATATCAGCTGCAATTTCAAGTCCCAAAATGAGTGCCTGATACTCGGCAACATTGTTCGAGCAGCGTTCCGTCAAGGTAAATGAATAAGGAAGCACTTCCCCTTCAGGCGTAACAAAGACAACTCCCGCGCCTGCCCCCTCTTTGTGTGCCGCTCCATCAAAGTACATCTTCCATGGAGGTAAAACTTCAACCACAAGCACATCCTCATCAGGTAGGTCACTGGACAGCTCCCATTCGGCAGGAATTGGATGATCAGCTAGGAAATTCGCTAAGGCTTGCCCCTTGATGGACTTCTGTGGTACATAAATGATCTCAAACTGTTGAGAAATAATAAATACCACCTCGCAAGTCGATCGGAAAGAACAACCTTTGCCATGACATACTTCACTGGGTTTGCCCTGGAAACTAGTCGAATTGTATGTGCTTCAAAATAATGCTTGAGCTTCCTGATGACGAATACAAGGGCCAGACACAACTTCTCAATTGGCAGATATTTGAGCTCATTTGGCATCATCATTCTACTTAAATAATAAAGGGCATTTTCTTTCCCATTATCATTCTCTTGCGCAAGTAAAACACCCACAGAGCTTTCTTGGGCGGAGATGTAAAGGATCAGCGAGCGTCCTGGAATTGGAGCAGTCAGCACAGGCGGCTTCATTAAATAGGACTTGATGCTTTGGAATGCATTCTTGCAGGCCTCATCCCATACAAACGGGACACCCTTCTTCATTAATCGGCTAAAGGGCTGACATCTTCCTGCTAGGTTTGATATGAATCTTCTAATATAAGCCAACTTCCCTTGCAAGCTTTTAAGCTCATGAAGGTTCCTTGGCTCAGGCATCTTCATTATAGCGTCGATCTTTGCTTGTTCAATCTCAATGCCCCTATGTCGAACAGTAAACCCAAGGAATTTTCCAGCAGCAACCCCGAAAGCACACTTCAGGGGGTTCATTTTGAGTTGAAACTTCCGCATGCGGTCAAAGACTTGTCTTAGATGCATCATGTGATCTGTGCGAAGTTTCAACTTCACAACCAGGTCATCTACGTAACATTCCATCATTTATGTAGCATGTCGTCAAATATGGTCTGCATGGCCCTTTGGTATGTAGAACCTGCATTTTTCAAACCAAAGGGCATCACTTTGTAGCAGTAGATACCTTTTGGCGTACGAAACGCTGTAAACTCCTCATCTTCTAGCGCCATGCGAATTTGATTGTAACCGGATGAGCCATCCATGAATGACATGATCTCGTGTCCAGTTACGACATCTATCATTAACTCTGTGATAGGGAGCGGGAAGTCATCTTTTGGGCATGCAACGTTAAGATCTTGGAAGTCTACGCATACGCGGATCTGGCCATTCTTCTTGCGCACAGGCACAATGCTGGATATCCAAGTTGGGTATTTAACTTTGCGAATGAAACCAGCCTCTATAAGCTTGTTGACTTCTGATTCGATTGAGGGAATGAGCTCGGGGCGGAAGCGCCGTTGAGCTTGTTTAACCGGGCGACACCCGTTTTTCACTGCCAAGCGGTGCACGGCTACCTTTGGGTCCAACCCTGGCATCTCCTTGTATGTCCATGCAAATACATCAATATATTCTTTCAAAAGTGTGACATATATTTCTTCATCTTCGTTGGAAAGGAGTGAACTAATGAAGATAGGTCGAGGACTTTCAGGAGTTCCTAGATCCACCTCTTTTAGTTCGTACACTGCGGCTTGTACCCCTTCTTCTAGCTCTTGAGGCGCATCCTCTGCATCTTCACCCTCGGTTGGAATCTCATCATATAATGTTATATGAAATAACGATGCCATCTCATCTTGACTTGGTGTTGCCTCACAACTTGAATCAATGTTTTCTTGACTTCTTTCTTGCACTTGGGTGAGTACAATGGTTCTTGGTTGGACCTTCAAAACTTCACCACACGAGACATGGATATTAACTTCTCTTCTCATGCGAGATGGAACGACACACCTGAGCCTTTTTGAGGGTTCCATTTCAGTAGGAGGGTTGGTTTGCTCCTTCGAACTCTGAGTAGGCCCAATTCTGTCATGTACTGATTTTCTCTTAGCCGATTTGGGATTTGGCCCAAGTCTGCGGAAGACTGATTGTCGTGCTTCTACATTTCCGATTCTATCAAAAACAGACTGTTTCTTGTCACCTTCCTCCTCATCTGTAAAAGTGATGCAATTACTTGTGGCTCTGTTTATGAATATTCGCACTGGCTTAGGGGGAACATAACCCAATCCTTTCCGTTCATGCGGCTCCTGCTGAGTTGACTTGCCTTTACCACCAGCTTCTGGGATGAGTTTCCCTAGCTTTTGTGGCTCTTTGGGATCATATCCAGCTTTGAATAGAAGTTTATATGCATTAGGGTCAAAGCCGCCAGTGCGCTTAGCGGGCACTGTTTGACTTGCCCCAACTTGAGCTTCATCTTCAAGCGATTTACCTGGAGCTGCTGCTTTTAATGTTTCAATCCTTGCGAGTGGGAGAACAAGTTCCTTGTCGCAATGAGCTTGGTCTACAACTTGCTTGCCTTTCCACCTCGGATCAAGAGGCGTGTCAACATTGCTTTGCTCAGCCTCCTCTACAACTTGTTTCTTCAAGTAAAACTTTGCATCTGCAAAGTATGATTCTGCTTCAATGAAGGGAGTTTCATCAGCGACTACCTTCTCTATCACCCCGCCTTTTTCAAACATGAGGTATTGGTGCCAGGATGAGGGAACTACTCCATTCTCATGTATCCAAGGCCGGCCCAGCAGCAAGTTGTACGACGTCCTTGCATCTATCACATAACATAGTGTACTTGAGTTTAGTGTTCCGATCCTGAGGTTGAGTCTGATGGTACCCAGTGCTCTTTGTCCGCTTTGATTAAATCCTTGAATCATTAAGCGGCTTTGAGAGAGCTCATCGGTGGAGATGCCAAGTTCTTTCATAGCTCGGAGTGACAGAATGTTCACAGCCGACTCTTGATCAATCAAAATCCTTTTAATCTTTTGCTCGCGGGCATAACCTTCAACAAACAACGGACGATTATGTGGTGTACCACCAAGCAATAGATCCTCATCTTTAAAAGTTATCTCGGCGGTATAAGACGCAGCTTTGTGGACTTGAACCTCGTCACCTCCCTCAATGACGGGGAATGAACATTCCTCCTCTTCAACATGTCTCTCTTTAATACTCAAGCGAGTTCCAGGAATATTTGTCCCATGCGGAGGAAGCGCCTTCGGCATGTATTGAGCCAGGGCAACTGGTGTTCGAGACGTGCCGGGACGTCCTCTCATCTTTGTGTCATAGGCGAGGTCCCTTGCTGGCTTTCTCTCAACCCATTGCTTCGTTATTCTCTTCAAAGATCTAACATGTCCAGCATTGTTCCTTTGTTTTTTGCGGGTAACAATTACCCAATCCTTCTCGCATACCGGGTTGACCTGTGGTAACTCCGGCTGTTGCCTCGTAGCATGTTTCACAATAAATGGAAGCGGGCGTTTGTATTGCTTGCCCCCATCCTCTTCATCACTCTCCTCAACTAACGGAGCGAACCTTTCGCATGAAATTTGGTTGGTGCTGGCAGTTGCATCAGTCAGCTCAATCTTTCCATCACGAGCAAGTCTCATCACCTTATCTTTAAAGACGAAGCATTTTTCAATCGGGTGTCCGAGGAGACGATGATACTTGCAATAGTTGGGGTCGTCCACCTTAGAAGCTTCTTCGGGACGCTTCATCTCCGGTAATTCAATCAACTTAAGCTTTAACAATTCGTCAAACATGGGTGACACATCAGAGTCCAAGAACGGATACTGTTTTTGCTGCATCTCTTCAATGATTCTAGTACCCCAAGATGGGCGGGAAAATGACCTTAGCCTGGGATTTTCAGTTACTTTGGCAAAAACCCGCATTGGTGCTGTTTTTACGTTCATGGCCTCTTTCTTTTCTGGTTTCGAGAAGGGCTTGCCCCCTTTCTTGAATTCTTGTTTTATAGGTGCCTTGGATGAGCTAGGGATACTTGACATGCCGAGCCCTCCATTGGCTTCAATACTCAACTCCATGTCATGAGCACGACTGGATAGTTCTTCAAATGTTCTAGGCTTGATTCCCTGCATGATATAAGAGAGCTCGAAGTGCATCCCTTGGATGCACATTTCAATTGCGGAGCTTTGTGATATCCTCTCTTTACAGTTAAGGCACAACTCCCTCCATCTCTCGATGTAAGTGCCCGCACGCTCACCTTTCCATTGGTGGGTAGTGGTGAGTTCCAAGAAGCTGACAGTCCTCCTGGTGCTGTAGAAGCGGGTCAAAAACTCGCGCTCCATATCATTCCAGCTATCAATGCAACCATGCTCCAGGTTTGTGTACCAATCAAAGGCAGTGCCCTTCAGAGAGCGGACGAACTGCTTGACGAGGAGATCTCCGTATGTTCCTGCATCATTACAGGTTTCAACGAAGTGGGCGATGTGCTGCCTCGGGTTGCCTTTTCCATCAAACTGCTGGAACTTGGGAGGTTGATAGCCCAGCGGCATTTTCATTTCTTCAATTCTCTGAGTATATGGCTTAGTGTAAGTATATGAAGATTGTCTTCCCTCGAGTTTCCCTTTAATTGCTCCCATGATGTAGTCGTTCAACTGCTCGACGGGTATCATGCCCTCAGAAATTAGAATACTCTTCTCGGCGGGTGGTGGGCGAGAGATTGTCTCTTCCATTCCTGGCCTACTTTGATGGCGCGGGGACTCGACATCAATCTCATCTCCTTGGGTTTGAGGCTACTTCCCGGAAGCCCGACTTGTTTCGCCGTTTCTTCCGCTTTCAACCTTTTCGCTAAGCTCATTGATCCGCCTTTCTTGGTTATGCATGAGTGCAGCTATCCCCTCGAGAGATTTAGTGATGTTTGCAAGTTGTTCCTCCACCGAAGCCGCGTTCGTTGTCATAGCGGGCATAATTGTGTATATGTGATTCCATTCCGGTGAGGTTCTCTGCAGAAGTGACGACTGCGACGAACTTCCACTGCTTGGAGTTTTATTCGGGGGAATAGGGCTCGCAGGACTCTTGTTGCTTGGAGCTCCCTCACTTGTAGGATTCTGGTCAGCAACAGTTTCCTTTGTAGAGAATGATCCTTTGTCATGTGCAGCTCTCCGTGACATAGTGGAGTTTCTGTCAATCCTTCGGACGATGTGGCAGGCAATGTCCTGGGCCTCGTGGAGTTGCACCCCTAGGTTCCTCACTCGGCTTCGAGTCATTGATCCTCCCACGCCTTGGCTATCACCGGAACCGGCCGCAGATGATGCCCTGGAGCGGGTAACTTGAGCATATGTCATCTTGGAGGAGGGATTTCTTGATGCCATTTAGATTCCTTCCTTGTTGAGCTCGTGAATCAATAGTGAAGAGATGAGAGGCAGAGTAGTCCCACTGGGCGTGCCAAAATCTGTAAACACAAAAAAGCAAACTTTGTATATATTCACAAAATTCCGTGTACAGCGTGCGTATAATTCAATACATGTACAAAATCTCTGTCTAGTCCTTTGATTTTTCACTGACGTTATCTATGGAAGTGCCTCCGGAATTCAAGTAGCGTAGCCTCCGGGATTCAATTGGCGCGTGCCTCCGGGATTCAAGTGGCGTAGCTTCCGGGATTCAAGTGGCGTAACTCCCAACAACGAGCGTCAAGAATTTAGAAGTAATCAACCCTGCAAAGTTTCAAAACACATGCAATGGATTCAAGTTGCTTTAAGATCCTCAAATGCCTTCAAAAGACTTCAAGATCTTCGAGACAATCAATTCTGCAAAGCTCCAAAGTACCTGCAATAGATTCAAATTGCCTGCAAAATCAACAAAAATGCCTTCAAATCTTCAAGCGTTATTCAATGCCTTCAGGCTCTTCAAATGCTCTCAACTCCTTAAGTCTTCAAGTTCTTCAAGCTTTCAAGTGTGTTTTGGAATGAAATGGAGACTCTATTTATACTAGAAGCCTAACCAACATTCCTCAACAAACTCCCCCTTTAATTAATTAATTAATTATATTAGAAAATGAACCTTGCCCAGAATCAAGTCCAGGTTCATTATCGTATAATCTAATTCAAATTCAAATTAAATTATAATTATCTAATCCAAATATAATAAAGTTAATATTATATTTAAATTATAATTATAATTTAAATTCAAATATGAAATGGGCTTGGGCCAACTAATTAATTAATTCAATAGCCCAAATCAAACTCAATTGGACTAATCAAATTAAATTAATTTCTATGATCCAATTAATCAAATTGGCCCAATCATCATTCTCAACATTGGCCCAATAACACTTTAATCAGTCCATTTATCGGGTTCAAATTTTCTGTGTCTACACAGGTCTTCCGCTCTCCGCTCAGATCGCCAGAGGAATTAGTCTGCGGAAGATTGGTTCTTGTTCGCTGAGCTCGCGCCTCTGTTCTCTCGTGCGTCGACCACCATTGGCGGAAAGAAGGGAGAAGAATCGCTATTTCATGGACTCCAAACATGCTGATACAATCTTATTAACTAACCTAATAATAATAATAATAATAATAATAATAATAATAATAATAATAATAATAATAATAATAATAATAATAATAATAATAAACTAAGATCAAGGAATTAAAGGACTAACAGAATTCAAATACTAAACAAATTTAATAATTAAAACATAAAATTAAATAATATTACTAAAAACTAATTATAGCAATAATAAATAAAAATAGATAAGAATTAATCAATTATTTGCAACTTAACTATAAAAAGATTATTTAAAATAACACTAAAAATATTGTTTATCAACATCCTTCCCACCACAAGTAATTTGCTTATAAAGAGGATGGATGTGGATCCAATTTGTGCCATGTGTGGAATTATGCAAGAGGACACATTGCATGCTTTAGTATCATGTGGTTATGCTAACTCCATATGGGCGCTATCTAACATTCCACTCCCCAATATTGTGACAAATGTTTTCCATGAGTGGTTTAGTGGAATGTTAAATGTTCTAGACACTAATGAGGTTATATATGCAGCTGCAATTCTTTATCATATATGGAGAGCACGAAACGGAGCGGTTTGGGATGCTTGCTTACCTTTGCCCAGAAAAATTGTTGCCAACGCAGTAGCCAACATGCAAGCGTGGAAAGCCGTACACCATGCCACGGCTGCCGACGATGTAACTGTCGCCGCCTCCACTGCTGGACTGCCGCCACCGCCACTGCCGGACGAGACCGCATCTCTGCCGGAGACCGTCCATGCCGCAGCCCCACGAAAATGTTATATGGATGCTGGCTACCAACATGCTACGAATGCGTCCTCAGTAGGAGCTGTACTACTAGAGCCCGATGGAAGATTCGTTGCAGCGTACAATGCCCCCTTACCAGACTACTTTTCCCCACTCATGGGCGAGGCTTTTGCGTGTAAGGAGGTTTTATCTTTGTTACGGGACCGTGGCGAGCACACCGTCCGACTTTACACGGATTGTCAGACTCTACACTGCTATCTGTCCTCAATAGGACCCCCCCCCCTCTGATCATACATCGGCTATGCCGTTGATGCTTGCAAGACTTGCATATCTACTTTTGATTTTTGCTAAGTTAATTTTATTCCTAGATCTCAGAATTTATTAGCTCATACCTTAGCTTCTACAGTTTCAGAATAGTCTACAGCTTTGTATTTGGACTCAGTCTCCCCTGACTCTATTCTGGTTTATCTATAAAATAACCGTGTATGGTTGCCTTAAAAAAATAAAAATATCTCCACTTCTTCTCAGAATATGCCTAACTTGTCTTAAAAGATCCAATATCTCTACATTGTGAGACCTTTTGAATAAAAGTAAGGGTGTGTTTGATTCGCACATGGGAATCGGAATCAGAATGGGTATCAAATACTTGCACTAGTACAGAAATACACATCCGCTACCCTTGTAAATGACTATCCGCTACCCTTGTACAAGAGTAGCGGATGTTAGGGTCACAGAAAGTCCTGGGCTTTCCGCTACCCTTTTAAAGGGTAGCGGAAAGTTGAGTATCCACTACCCTTCTAACTGTAGAAGGGTAGGGCATATTATTATTATTCTTTTTTTTTTTTCGTAATCTTCCACTACCCTTTCTGGGAAGAAAGGGTAGCGGATGGTTTACTTTTTTACAAAAAAAAAAATTATTTATTATTTTTAAAATTCCCAATTATTTTAAAAATCTTGTACACCAAATTCATAAACTACATATCAATACAATATTATGAACACAATATTATCAATGCACTTTCAATATAATACTATCAATACAATATTTTATATCAATCAATCTCAATACTTTCATCAAAATAATAAATTATAAACACAAGATAATATTTAATCTAAAATAAAAGTTAAAAATGGACTCCACAAGACATTTTGATCACAACTGTGATGTCTGCTACTACCTGAAGTGTTCGCATATTATGCGAGCTTAAGGTAGCCTTAAAGGCACTTGAAACAACATGTAAGGTTTTGATCATTTCAGGTTTCTTCTTCACATACATCCTTTTCAAGAAGTTAGCAGCAAAGCTCATGGCATATCTGCAGCAAAAGAACAGTGTTGATAAGCAATTTTCACTTAGAAGAGCAAGAAAAAGTCATAACAAAAACAGTGGTATGGCGAGGGCTTAGTTAGTTATTAACAACATCGGTTAACCAAGTATAGAATCAAAATTGTGACATAAAACGTGACACAAGTAGAAAGGAAAGGGCAATGAGGAGAAATGCAGACACAGCTACTTACGTCTTTGCAAGAAGAGGGAGTAGTTGTCTTTGATGGCTGGGGTAATCAAGCAATAAAACTTCAGGTCCATTTGGTGTGACTGAAAATGCTCCCATTGTCAATGAGTATCTTATTGCAATTGCTATGCCCACCTGATGAATATCCAAGTCTTATTACATAACAGTTCTAATTTTATACTTATAAATCTTTCAGAAATACTAAATCAGAGAAGAGTAATGTGTTTTACTTTTGCTGAGTAAGTTACAATGGATGGTATGCTTACATGCCCGGTCCAGTTGGTTCAATTCTCGCGGGAATATATAATGCATTCGATTCAATGGTGTCGGAACAATAATGCATTCAATTCAATATAATAAAAATGAAAAATGCAGATTGATGGTCAATAATTACCTCAGAAATTCGAAGAGCTGTTTGAACAACATAATTGGCATGTGGGTCCTGAAGCAGCTGCTCAAAGTGAGTTGCAGAGACCAGTTCATGGATTATCTTTGACTGGACCTTATAGTCGCATACGATAAGGCATTTTTAAACGACATGGTTGCTGAACTTCTGCGTTAAGAGATGCACAAAGTTACCCTCAAAGTGAGATATTAACTTGGATATCACAGATGGTATCTTAAGCTCCAATATGAACTGAACAACATAATTTCTGCACAGAAACAGATAAACAAAAAGTCTTAGTTAAGCCAGAAATGATGAACTAACAAATTAAAATATAATCCTCTGTCATAGTGATGAATATGGGTGCATCTATAAGACTAACAATGAAAAAAAAAAAAAAAAAAAAAAAAAAGAAGGTTTGATGGCTCAACTCTCAGAAGGTGGGTGGATCTCATCAGATGAATAATCTTATATATCAAGGACAAAGATTGTATGAAAATGAATCTGTGAAATTGAAGTGTTCAGACGTATCATGCATTAAGGAGAGCCAAAATAGTTGTAAAAAATATAGAATAAAAGGTGAGAGGCACGATATTCTAAACAAGCCCTTGATGGCAAATACATAGAAATTTAGAACTCAGCCCTCCATAGCATTTAACATGTATACTACTGGTATAAAGAATCTTATATGTTATGCAAAAAAAAAGGTTTGTCTTGAGTCTTTTCCATTGTGATTTATTACCCAAATACATCCTGAGCTAGAAGAAGTCATTGGCAGAAATTTCTGCAACCAGGTTTTCCCGATATCTCTAGTAGCATGGGCGATGCATCTTTGAATAACACAACACCCATGTTGATGTGTTGCAATATCAACGCAGTACTTTGCAGCTGCAACAAATATGAACTGCCAAATTTGGAATGAATTAGACAAGACAAACTAGGAACTAATTTTGTTATTCTCGAAGGAATAATTCTGATCATATAATAAGCCATCAATAATTATGAACTGTCATCTTCTAGGACATTTTTATGAAAATATTCAATTCTTTTCTTATTATAAAATTATAACTATGTTCAAAAAGACTAAGGGATACAGTAAACTATTTTATTTAGGCAATAAATGATGCAATCTACAGCACAGAACTAAAGCATACCTTACTGTCTCCATTGGTAAGATACTGCAAGCATCTCTGGATAACATGATTACCATTAATATTATGTATATCAGAATCAATTAGTACAGGTATAAAAATATGGTCTCGCAAGAAACCATCCATGATCTTATCATAAAAGCTAAGAGCATTGTTATTCTGTGAAGCATTGAGAAATCTATAATATGAGATACGGCATGTGTTAGAGAAGAATAAGGCATTGATCAGAAAGTTTTATTCTACAAGCAAGGACTACACATAATTTGCAATATTATAAAAAGTGGCTACAAAGTTGAAAATGAGAAAAATTAATATGCTAACTATTAAAGTTCTCTTATAATAAAACAGTTGAAATCGTGTAATAAGATAGATAAGAATACATAGGAGAGTAATGTTTTGGAAAAGGGAAAGAATCCATTCAAAAACCGGATAAAGAGTAAGAGGAATAAGGCACAAAAGTGTTAATTTTTAATTTTCAACTCTGGGTGAAAGCATTCATAAACCTGTAAGGATACAACTACATTTCTGGCAGCTAATTTTGCAAGGTAGCAGAGTTCCCGCATTCTTCATTGGAGTCATTTGACTGGTGATTGAGAACTTCCTCCTCAATCACTTCTGTTTCACTTGTGATAACTGAAACATACTGATGTAGCTGCAACGGACTCAACTCGATCAATTTCTTGAACTTGAATCAGTAATCTTGCAATGATGCTCCAAAGTGCACTTCTTGCTTCTGCATCAGCAGAAGCAAAAGGGAATAGACTAAATAGACCATGTAACAACAAAAGGTCTGAAGATCTTTGTGTTACCAAAAATTATCCTAGGTGGAGCAACTGAAGTCTAAACATGGAAAACTGATGACAAATACCATTTCTTTTAGCAGTAAATCAACTCACCTTGAAATATTTCTAATGCTAGATCATCTGCATCAGTTAGAATATTTGCTAGCAAACAGCAGCAGTAACTCAAGAATCAGCAACTTGTAGGAGATACATCATTTATGGAAAACTGCATCATCTGAGTTTTAAAATGTTTTGCAGCTTTCATATATCCTATTTTCTTATTCATTCCATCAACAGAGATATTTGCACACAATTTATTTACATAATCATGATGCTCATTTGTGTTGTAACAAGAAAATTTTGACAACAGATGAAATTATAGGACTAGTAGCAAAGTTTTGGGCCAAATCACGTGTTTAGAATGACAAGGACTAGTACAAGTTCAACATATGGTTGGTTTTTCCATTTTCAGTTTTTGTTATTTTCTTTAACTAATCTGTGGTAAGTTACATGCTATAACCTTGACTCACTAAGCAAAATTTTCAAAATCTACTGCATATCTCAACCTTTTCAGGAAGTTTGATTAGGTCAGTAATTTTAACAAAAAAAATAAAAAATTACCTGCACGTACAGTTCGGCGGACCAGCTGCTGGCGGTGGAAGTTGCAGAAGCAGCCGCGGCGGCGGCTGAGGAGAACTGTGGCGGTGGAGACGGTGGTGGCGGCGTCGTGGTTGGTTGATGAGAGAGGCGTTAGAGTCCTTATCTTGGTGGTGGCGGCGTTTGATCGAGGCTGAGGGAGTCGTGGTGAGAGAGGCGATGTCAGCGGCGTCGTGGGTGGCGGTGTCGACGGCGGAGTCGTGGTCTATGGTGAGGAGCGACGGTGGAGGTCTGTGATGAGGCGTTGAGGAGAGGTGAGATCTGAGAGCGAGTTGAGATCTGAGATCTGAGAGCGAGATCTGTTTTTTTTTTTTTTTTTTTGATCCACGAGTTTTTATTTATTTATTTATTTAGGATTTTCAGATCTAATTTTCGCTGCCTTTTCTTTTAGAAAGGGTAGTAGAGAGTTTTATTAATTAAAAATTAATATAATATCCGCTACCCTTTCTACAAGCAAAGGTAGCGGACAATATATCCGTTTTTTTTAAATAAAAAAACCGCTACCCTTTTTTCTAAAAGGGTAGTGGTTTCTTATCCATTTATTTACAATAATGCCACCGCCCTTTTTATTTTTAACAATACACTACCCTTGTTTAAAGAAGGGTAGTCTAAAGTCATAATTCTTTGCTCCATTTTGTACTAGTGTTGGTAATAGTAATGGGTTTTGGTAAAAATATTTAACATGTTTGGTAGTAGGGTGGAATGAGAATGGTTACTAACAGTAGTGTTTGAAAATGAATAAGGAAATGAAACCCTTATTTTATTTGGGCATGAATTTTTCAACTGATGGAGTATTCGAAACTCATAGTAGTGTTCTAAAAACCTATCAACCAAACAATAACAATCACTTTCATACACATTCCTATGGGCAAAACCCATCAACCAAACACACCCTAAAAAAGATGTTATAAAAATATAGCATTTTCACATAGAAGATGTAAAATGAATATTGAGCATTCTAGAACAACTTTTTTTTTTTTTTCCTTTTTAATGAAATTCAAAGAGACTAGTTTTCAAATATTTTTCCACTAATACATTAGAATATTCAAAATTCAATTATCTAGATGGAGTGTTCTTTAAAAAAAATTTTTATAAAGGAGAACATTTCTGTAATCTTTTACACTAAATATTGGATGATTAGATATATTTTTAATTAAATTTAAGAGTTAATCAATGATTTGGTCCCTCAATTATTAACGAACTGTCAATGTAGTCCCTTAATCGCTCAATTTGATCCCCGAAAACAATTATTTTTAGTCAATTTAGTCCCTCCGGCCGTCTTCCGTCAACAATTCGATTAGAGCTCCGATTTACCATGATCAACTTTGTCATTTATTGTGTTCATTCATCTTCTTATTACACTTCGTTGAACAGGGTCTGTGATTCTTTATCGTTTCTTGATTTGTCCTGGAACCGGTTCACGGATTCTGTCCTGGCGACGTTTGGGAACTGTACTGCTCTCTTGGAGATGATTTTGGCTTCCAATTCTTTCACCATTGCGATTCCTAGAGAGTTTGGGCAGCATCAGAGCTTGCTAAGATTGGATATTTCTTCGAATCTTTTGACCGGTTGGATCCCGCCAGAGTTCGGGAATGTTTGTAAGTCCCTTCTGGACCTCAAGCTTTCATATAACAATCTCACCGGGGCTATCCCGGTTTCCTTCTCGGCGTGTTCTTGGCTCCAGAATCTTGATTTATCGAACAACAATTTAACAGGGCCGTTTTCTGATTCCATTCTTCAGAATTTGGGCTCGCTAGAAACTCTGTTAATGAGCAGTAACAAGATCTCCGGTGCGTTTCCGCCTTCTTTGTCGTTCTGCAAGAAGCTTAGAGTAATAGATTTTAGTTCCAACAATATTACCGGCGTTATTCCGCTGGATTTATGCCCCGACACCGCTGCTCTGGAAGAGCAGAGAGCGCTAGATAATTTTCTTCTACGGGCAGATTCTGGCCCAGCTCTCGAAATGTTCGTAGCTCAGAACGATTGATTTCAGCCTGAATTATCTCAACGGTTCGATCCCACTGGAGCTGGGGAAGCTGGGAAATCTGGAGCAGCTGATTTCTTGGTACAACAACTTGGAAGGGAATATTCCGGCGGAGTTGGGGAACTGCGGGAGGCTAAAAGATCTCATCTTGAACAACAATTACCTCACCGAAAAAATACCAGCGGAGCTTTTCAACTGCAGGAATCTTGAATGGATTTCCCGGACCAACAACGGGAGAAGCGGCGATATCTCGCCGCAGTTTGGGTCTCTGACGAGGTTGTCGGTTTTGTAGTTCGGAAATAACAGCTTAACCGGAGAAATCCCGAGGTAGTTAGCTAAATGCACCAGCTTGGTATGGCTTGACTTGAGTAGCAACCGTTTAACCAGCGAAATCCCGCCACGGCTTGGCCGGCAGCAGGGGGTGAAACCCCTAAGCGGGATGTTATCAAGTAACACAATGACTTTTGTCAGGTACGTCGGAAATTCCTGTCGGACAATTCCCCCTCTGTTCAACGAAGTGTAATAAGAAGATGAATAAACACAAGAAATGACAAAATTGACCCTGGTCAATCGGAGCTCTAATCGGATTGTTGACGAAAGACGGTCGGAGGGATTAAATTGACTAAAAATAATTGCATTGACTAAAAATAATTGTTTTTTAGGACCAAATCGATGTCGGAGGGGCTAAATTGACTAAAAATAATTATTTTTGAGGACTAAATCGATGATTAAGGGACTACATTGACAGTTCGTTAATAATTGAGGACGATAGTTTTAATTTTCTTAATGAAATGCCTTTTTTTTTAGTACTATTGACTTTATGACAATATTGTATTCTCAACCTACTGAAGCATAAAAAATTAATATCACATTTATTGAGACTCGAACCTACAACCTCTCATATGGGAAAGTAACTTGGTACCACTAGACAACAACGTCCTTGCCTAAAGAAAATCATTAGTTTTGGATGGTAGACTAACAGAATTATGACGGAATGTAATAATTTAGTCAAGCTAACAATAATGTATAACATTTTAAACTCAACATACAAATCTATTAGCACTAATAATACATACCAAAATTAGAAATACTCCGTATAATCGAAAATTTATGGGTCTCACCCTTGGTCAAAAGTCATAGTTGCGGGCTGGTATACTCGTCCATCATTCACATTATAAATCTAAGAATCCAACGCCACTTTGGAGTTGTGGGAATCAATTTTTGGGAGAAGAATCGAACGCCACAATTTTAAAATGGAAAATAGTATTTCTATTCACAATTTTTACTCCTAATTTTTGTTTTTCAAAAAAAAAAAAAAATCTACTTCCATTTTGTATTCACTCTCATATATTTGTGATGTTGACATTTTCATTGGGACCAACATCTAACTCTATAATAAAGCAAGAAGTTTTTGGCAATTCGTTTTCCCGCCCAATTGATACTACGCCGTTTTGCTTTAGTCATGTTTAGCGATCGAACAACTTATTTGTTCTGCGCGTGTAATGTGAATCCGCATTGGGAATATGCCTAGCCGTTTTCAAAAGGCAACTATTCGTATTAAATTATCATACAATCCTTGGTTCCCAAGGAGTTCAATTAATGTAGAACTCTTGGTAGTTTAAACAAAGCATAATGAATGCATCCGGCCTACATGTTCGGATATGCATGCAGTAAAAGTACAAGAAAAAATTACATATATTACAGGGAATATGCAGAGTTGAAATCTGCAAATACACATTAAATGAGATGTGCGATTTCCAAAACATTTGTTGCTGGTCTCTTGGTTTTTTTTTGAATTTTCAATCTGTATAAATACCCGGCTTCTTCATGCCAAAATCCTTCACAAATTCAATTCACTTTACTACCTTTTCGAAAGAATTGTTGGTGTTTCAAGATGCCTTCCATGTTCATTGCTGTCAAAAACATAAAGCCGGAACACCAGCTCTGGGCAATCAGGGTGAGAGCAGTACGGGTCTATGAAGTTCCTGAGAAAAGGGGAGAGGGGCAGTCCAGTAAGAGCATGGAAGTAGTGTTCCATGATGAAGAGGTACTTTTATTTATTTGCCAAAAATCATATTCATGCTATCTACTAATCTAATGGTCTTTCAATGTGTATAAATGTTTTTTTTGTGATTGCCAGGGAGACTACATTCATGCCATGCTATCTAATAATCTAATGGTCTTTGGCTGTCTATAACTTTTTTTTTCTATTTTATTCGCAGGGAGACTACATTCATGCGAGTATTATTAAAAAAGACATTGGAAAGTATAGAGATACAATAAAAGAAGGGAAAGTCTTTGAAATCAAGAACTTCATGGCTTCTACAAACTACTATGTCTACAAGATTACAGAGCATGATTTCCTGCTCAAATTCAACTATAAAACACAAGTGAAGGAAATACATTCTAAGGGCTTTCCTTGCAAAATGTTTCGACTAAAGAGTTTTTTGGCTTTGAAAGATCCTGCTGATGTGAATGACAAGGAACTGATTGGTACTAACTTTACTTTTCCTAACTGCTAATATCTTTCTTACTCTATTTCAGTAATTTTTTCTAATATTTTGTTAATTTGGCAGATGTGATTGGAAGGGTAATTGAGATTTACAATCCTGTGGACAAGATTATAGGGGGAAAAGCCACCAAACTAATCGACTTTCAAATTAAAGACAATGCGTAAGTTTTTGAAAATGAACTTTGATTACATTAGAAACTGATGATGTGGTTTTTTTCTGTAATACTTTTATGTTTTTTTTTTTTTGTTTCTAATCCAGTGACAACACCCTGACGTGTACACTTTGGAATGAACATGTATCTTCCCTTATGCCTTTTTACAATAGTGATTCAAAAGAACCACTGATTGTAGTCATTCAATGATGTAGGGCTAAAGTTGTTAGTGGTGAGTTTCTCTATTGTTTTTTTGTCCTAATCTATTAATCAATCCACCTTTTTGCTTTTAGTATGGATTGATTAAACACATGATCCTCTATTTTCTATAAACAGAGTATCTATAAATAACAGTACATCTATTTGTATACATTTTTTTTAGGTGAGGTGAGAATAACCAGTTCGTATGATGCTACGAAGCTTTGGTTCAATGAGGATTTTGAGGAATTTGAAGAGTTTAAGTCAAAGTAAGTTCATCTTTTATACTTGTCCTATTTGTTAGATTCATCTGTATTAATGTATGCTCTATTGTGTACTTAAGATTTTAGAACAATATTTTTTATTTTAAATGCTGTCTACTGTGTTCTAGAAAAAAAATACATAGTATAGAAAATTCTATATATACTGTGATCTAATCTATTAGCATGTTGTACACTGTGTATATATTGAAGTAGCATGTTGTACACTGTATGCATTTTTTTTAACTTTAGTAAACTACTAATCAAAAAATAAGATAGCTATTTTAAATGTTGTCTACTGTATTGTTGGTAGGTTGTTTAAACACATATGTTAATTTGCTTTTAGTCCACTGCAAGTATGTGCATCCATTATGTAAAAAAGTTTCTAATATTTATGAAGGTTGAAAGCTGAGGGTACTCCAATGAGAAGTCTTAGTACTGGCACACTACATTCAAACTCTACAGGCATTAGTGAGTTTAATAATGCTTCTGTTATTGTAACTAACTGCCATGATATTAAGAAGGTTAAAGAGGTAATCCACACACTAAGCTAGCAATTCTTTCTTTTATTTTATGTAACTGATTTGGTTAATTGCTATATCTACTTATAAAATGATGTGTATACTATAGGATGGGGAATACTATGTGGCTGCTGAGATTTTGGGGTTAGATTTTGAGGATGGTTGGTACTACTTATCATGCCTGAAACCTGGATGTAATAAGAAACTAAAAGAACAGGAAGGATCACTGCTTTGTACTAAGTGTAAAAAGACTTGTATGATGGGTACAGTTAGATATAAAGTTGTTGTAATTTCTCTTGACAAATATGGAGATGCTCCAATGTTGCTTTGGGATATAGAAGTGGCAGAACTTGTGGGTATTCCTGCTTCAATTTTGTATGCAAAATACAAGGAGGTAAATTCTTCTAATTGGCTCTACAAAATTATTTTCTATACTGTTTATTCTAGGTTTGTACTTATGTTATTTATCACCTACCTAAACAGCTTGATGTTGAAGTGCCACCTGAGTTGGATGCTATAGTTGGAATGAAGATGCTGTTTAAGATCAATTTTAAACTGGCTCTAAAGATGTGTCCCAATTACCCATTCAATGTTGTGAGGGTTGTCAGGGATGAACACTTGCTTAAAACCTATAGTGACAGGTTTGTGGACCATCAAGAGCAGGACTTAATGTCTAGGATGATTGAGGAGGAAACTAACACCGATGCAGTTTCTGAAGTAAGAATTTCAAACCCTAAGCTCTATGATGTTTTTATTATTATGACGGTGACTAATTTGGTTTACTGCTTTTGTTAATAACAGGAAGACTCTATTGGAGTTGAAGTGAATAGTCCTGCCTCTGTCCAGCCCTCACAAAAGGAAGGAGATGACAGTGCTGATAACTCTGGAGCTATTAAAAGGTCACTTTTGGATGAGTTTTCATCATCCAAAAGTATGAAGAAGTTGAATGACTCAGAGATCAAAAAGGAAAAAATGTAATTCGATTCATGGTTGAAAGTGATTGTTGTTAACCGGATACTATCCAGACATATTGACTGTTTTTATCCTAATCCTGTGGTGTGATAATTATTAAACTTTAGTTTTTGGGATATTTTCTAAGTTTTAATTAATGCTTTGATGAGATTGCCTAACTGTTTATTACAATACATTGGTGTATCTACTGTTATTAGAACCTGTTTTGCAGTTTTTCTAATTTTCATTTCAGGTTATTGAGAACAAGGATGATGGATGGCCAAGGTTTTAAAATGAAGACAGAAGGGACAAAATTTGGCAAGGAACTGAGACTTTGTAGATGTAGTTTTGTATAGGTTCCATTAGATATTAAACTTCTACTATAAAAGAGTATATATGTAAGTTACTAAGAATATTTAATCATGACAATTATTTGCAATTAATATTCCAGTTCTAAACTCTTATATCTAAATACCTTGTGCCTAAAAAATAGAGATAGTTTCACTCACCTATTTGCAAAATCTTCTTTTACTCTGTTTGCAACTCTCCAATGCACTTTATGTCCATGCTGGTATCCACCAAAATTTGCTAGCACATTTAAAAAGAAATTAATACCAGTTGCTAAATTCAATCTTTGTAATGTAAAATAAACAGATTATTAAGAGTTACTAAAATTTGTCTTTTCCTGTGATATACAATAAAACAGTTAATGCTCCAGTACCCAATTTGAGAGTACTCACTAAAACAGTAATGCAATTAAGTAAAACAATATTTGAAATCAGTCAAAAGTGTTCAAGTTTTGAGAATGTGGTAAATTTTTTTCAGAACATAAGTACTAATCTTAGGTTAAGCTTCAAAAGAGTCCTTATTGAGAAACTAAGTACTAATCTTAGGTTAGTGCCTAATTATTAATCTACCAAAGCTATTGCTTCCAATAAAACACATTAAAAGAATATTATGACACAGTAAAAGAACATTATACCAGTTTGAACCAAAGAGAAAAAACCAAATAGTTAATTAACATTACTGTGTTAACTCAAACACGGAGAATCTCCTTTAATTAGAAAAATACTTTGATCCTACACCAATCTGACTTCTATAGTGATATAGAATAAAACAATGCACCAAAGTCAAAAAAAAAAAAAAATGAAAACAGTACAAAGTTTTTAAGTTTTGTAAATGTGGTACCATTTAAATGAGAAAGTAGGTACCGTTCTTAGGTCAAGCTTCAGAAAATACTTATCTATCTAAATAGTTTAATTACTCTACCAAATCCCTTAATTGTTCTATACAATTAATTATATAGAACAATTAACTACACTAAGTAATGCAAATGGGATTAAGTAAACGAAATTGCATTCACCAAAAATTATGATATTAGCTTATAATAGTTTTAAAATCTTAATGGATACTGTAAGGAACTAGAAGAATGCAAATAAACCAAGAAGCCCAAAAACTATTGCATTCCTGGGATATTCATCCAACAATCAAAGACACTAGAAATAAAAAAGATGAACTCGGTCTATACTTGAGGACCATTTGTTAAAAAAATTCTGTTTAATTCAAAGTGTCTATTGCCTTACAAAGTAAAGTGAACAAACTTACAAACTATGCAAGTATATGCATACAAACTAATCTAAAGTCAGGAAAATAAAGATAAAATCTTAACCTATTTGCTTATATGACCATAGTGCTTTTAGTGGTCTTTGATTGATGGCTTATTTTCTGCTTGCTGCTCTTCAATTACTCCAGAGCTTGGATTATTTCATTTTAAAAAGAATAAGAAAAAAAAAAAACAGGTTAGAATTTGTGTTCAGAATATTAAATAACAACACCAAGAGGAAAATGATACACTGCCATAACAGAGAATTGAAGAGTATTAGAAGCAAAGAATCAATGTGTGTGTTCAATGTTCTTACAACTTATCTAAAGAAATTGAAGACAATGGAATTATTGGGCTGTGAAGTAAAAGTTAATCATTCTTAGGGAAAGAAACACATTCTTTAAACATTAAATATAATTGATGGCCAGCTATCATTACTATTAAGAGAAAACCCTTCAGTTCCAGTCTTATTCTCAAAATCAATGAAAAAGTTAAATAAACTACAATGAACCCATCTAAAGAAAGCTGTCCCATCTAACTCCAAAAACAGTTTTCCAGTTTGAGACCTCAGCCAAAGAGAAAATTGACATCTACATTTGCAAGTACACACAATAGACAGTACAATGAAGAAAATTACTAAGTCAACAATTATAGGCATCAAAAGGAAACCAAGTGAGGAAAATAAAGGTAAGTTCGAAACTTATCTTTTTCATACTTGAAATGAAGCTGCATTGGATCATCCCTCTTGCTTTGCGATTCTGTTTATGCTCTCCATCTCCTCAAATAACTCAAGTATGTCCATAAAAAACAACATGAAAAAGTAGATTAGAGGTTAGGGTTTGTATGAATAATAATATAGCTATAGCATTTTGAACATGATATTTACACAGTTAACAGTAATTTCACTTGGGTGTTTTTAGAGCAACACTACAAAGAATACGATTTAGAACCCTAATTGCTATGAATCATACAAATATGAAATTAAGAGATTTTATCTATGATTGTCGATCTGCATGCTTAACTATTGTTACCAAACTAAGTAGATTAGATCCAGAAAAATAGCTCAATTTCAGAATGGACAACAGTGATGCATAGGAAACCCTAAACAAATTGACTGAAAATTAAAAGCATACTAACCTTAGTAGTTGAACATTACCTTCACTTCATCGCGATTTCCACCATTAACTGTTATTGAACCCTCCGATCTTTCCCAGAAATGAAAGATTGCGATTATGTAGTGAGAACCGGGGCGATGCGCATCTAGACCTGAGTAGAATTTCTGCGGAAACAATGTTCAATAACAAGAGTTGATTGCGAGATAATGATTAAGGAATGATTTAGATTTAGGCTGGACAGAGAGAGATCGGAAGATCGTTTTGAGATGGGGAAGAATGAGATCTGTTCAGACATACGAAGGAGAAGGGTATTCACACTTCTTCCTCATCTCACACGATTCCGACCGAACAAACATTTAATTATATATATATATATATATATATATATATATATATATATATATATATATATATATATATATATTTATTTATTTATTTATTTATATCTATAAACTATATAAACTATATATTGTTTATAAATAAATAAATATATATATATATATATATATATATATATAGTCTTCATATTATTGAATTTTGAATTGTTATGTGTAATTAATTAGATATATAGTTTTTCATTGTAATGGTATTTATTGTGCACAAAATTTTGTGGACCATGGTATACCTAATAATTTGTCCACTAAATTGTAATCTTTATTTATAGCAATTACAATTTCATGTTTTAGGCTAGCATAAGTAGATTCTCCGTTATGTGTGTTTAATTTATAATATTTTAACTGCTGTAATTAATTTTGTTATTATAGTTTTCTTCATAGTAAAATAGTTGAAATGCTCCATGTCACACCAACTACTTTCTTTTATAATGTTAGGCAAATTTTGACCAATTACAAATTAATGTTGTACAATTGACAAATTAATTATGTTATGTGTAATTCATTTTTACGATTGTTAATAATTTGAATTAATTTTTATTTTAATGTTATATTTTATATCACAGAAAATGATTTCGGCAACTCATCATCAAGGAATAATGCTGCTCAAGGTAAACAGCAACCTACGGCAACTAATCCTTCCCGAATTCCTTTTGGAGGGTGTTTGTCTCAAAATATCACACCATTGAGTAACATTACTAACGGTAAATCCCCTAAGTTGAATTGATATACATTCATTGTGAATTTAATCTATATCCTTATAGTTTTAATTCTGAAAAAATGGCTGTCAAATTAAATTGTATAATTATAATGTAATTAATGGTCCATACCACTTTGCATGGAATTCTTGACCAAAGTTTTTGTCTTCATATGATTGACTTTTTAATATCAACTTATAATTTCTGCTTTACAATAGTTAAACTTCGTATGTTATGGTATACTTTAGTATTACAATAATACTTAGATTGGTATTAATGATATATACTTTATAATTCTAATGGTATTTATTGTGCACAAAATTTTGTGGACCATGGTCTACCTAATAATTGGTCCACTTATTAGGTAATCCTTATTTATAGCAATTACAATTTCTACTTATAGGCTACCATAAGTAATAGCGTTAGGTGCGATTAATTTATAAAATTTTAACTGCTGTAATTACTTTTGTTATTATAGTCTTCTTCATAGTAAACAAGTTGAAAAGCTACAGGTCACACTCACTACTTTCTTTTATAACATTAGCCAAATTTTGAGCAATTACAAATTAATGTTGTGCAATTGACAAATTAATTAGGTTATGTGTGTTAAAAGTAAATATTCAGAATAGTGAATAGAGAGATAATGGAGAAAGGGGGAATCATGTCTTCATTCATCTGTCCAACTTCCATTACACATACAATACATATATATAATACCGAATAATAATGACATACATAATGAGACATTAATATGTCTGTTACAAATGTTACAAAATAATGGCCACCATTAATATTTATAACAATGTGTACTTAATTTTTACGATTGTTAATTATTGGAATTAATTCTTATTTTAATGTTATATTTTATATCACAGCAAATTATTTCGACAACTCATCATCAAGGACTAATGCTGCTCAAGGTAAAGAGCAACCTACGCCAACTAATCCTTCCCGAATTCCTTTTGGAGGTTGTTTGTCTCAAAATATCACACCATTGAGTAACATCATTAACGGTAAATCTCCTAAGATGAATTGATATACATTCATTGTGAATTTAAATATCCTTATACTTTTAATTCTTAAACAATGTTTGTCAAATTAAATGTTATAATTAGAATGTAATTCATGGTCCATACAACTCTGCGTGCAATTCTAATTGCACTAATTTGTCTTCATATGGTTTACTTTTTAATATCAATTTATAATTTTTGCTTTACAATGGTTAAATTTCTTTTGTTATGTGTAATTAATTGATTAGATTGGTATTAGTGAATAATGATATATACTTTTTAATTCTAATGGTGTTTAGTGTGCACAAAGTTGTGTGGACCATGGTCTACCTGCTGTAATTACTTTTTTTATTATAGTCTTCTTCATAGTAAAGAAGCTGAAAAGCTCCAGGTCACACCCACTACTTTCTTTTATAATATTAGCCAAATTTTTAGCAATTACATATTAATGTTGTGCAATTGACAAATTATTTATGTTATGTGTACTTAATTTTTACGATTTTTAATTCTTGGAATTAATTCTTATTTTAATGTTATATTTTATATCACAGCAAATTATTTCGGCAACTCATCATTTAGGAATAATGCTGCTCAAGGTAAACTGCAACCTACAGCAACTAATCCTTCCCGAATTCCTTTTGGAGGATGTTTGTCTCAAAATATCACACCATTGAGTAACATCACTAACGGTAAATCCCCTAAGATGAATTGATATACATTCATTGTGAATTTAAATATCCTTATAGTTTTAATTCTTAAAAATTGTTTGTCAAATTAAATGTTATAATTATAATGTAACTCATGGTCCATAGAACTCTGCGTGGAATTGTAATTGCACTAATTTGTCTTCATATTATTTACATTTTAATATCAATTTCTAATTTTTTCTTTACAATAGTTAAATTTCTTTTGTTATGTGTAATTAATTGATTAGATTGGTATTAATGATATATACTTTTTAATTCTAATGGTATTTAGGGTGCACAAATTTTTGTGGACCATGGTCTACCTAATAATTTTTCCACTAAAATATAATACTTATACAGTGAAATTACAATTTCATCTTCTCGGCTAGCATAAGTAATAATGTTAGGTGTACTTAATTTATAATATTTTAACTTCTGTAATTTATTTTGTTATTATGTGCTACCAACTACTTTTTTTTATAATTCCCTAAAATGTAGGTATTTAAATTAATTGTGGCTTTAAATATCGTTATACTTTAAATTCGTCTAATATTACGTATGTGTACAGTAGGTTCGTCCAAGACACAAATATGCTCAAGCAATTGCCAGCGATTTGTTTTTGGAGATAAACAAAAACCTGCATCGACCATAACACAAGATGAATTTGCAATTCGTAAACCATTACATAACTTTGCAATTGTCGAAGACCATGTAACAAAAAGAGACTTGCTATCTGCCTTTGAAGATGAATGTAACCCTAAAATGATCGAAGCCCCAAATCAGTACATAGCAGGTAATAAGATAATTTGCTGATTTTTAAACAACTATAAGAAAAGTAAAATTGCAAACCTTCAACTATTAAAATTGATTTATAAATGTATTTGTAATTTCAGATGCGGATATATCGATTAACGATGTAAGGCAGACCTCGGATATTGGAACATCCTCTGGTCAACAACATGGTATGTATAGTTGGTTTATAACTGCATAAAATATCAATCAGTATATAATTTTGTATATATTTGGTTGCAGGTCAATACTGCGATTTTGGTGATGCAACAAATAAATGCGTCCATTGTGGGGCTCTGTTTTGGTTTGAAGAAAGGAAGAAGAATTTGTCAACAAAAGCATCGCCACTGTTTATGTTGTGTTGCAACAATGGGAAGATCAAGTTGCCAGAGAATAAGTTGCCACCAAAAGGTATATTTGATCTCTTTTTCGGCAATGACGAATTATCAAAAGAATTTTTACACAACATCAAGACATACAACAACATGTTCTGCTTCACATCCATGGGAGGAAAAATTGACAAGAACGTGAACAAGGGAGGCGCATCTCCAATTTTTCGATTAAGTGGACAAAACTATCACCTAATGGGCACTCTACTTCCAGAAGAAGGCAAAGAACCTCATTTTGCTCAGTTATACATATACGACACGGCAAATGAAAAGAACAACCGTATAAATGCTGTGAGGTAAACAAGTTTGCGTAATTACACATTAAATACTATTGGTTATCTAAATAAATATCAATGCAAAGTTTTTGTTGTTGTAGGGGTAGTGGTGAGCAAGATGACATTCATGTAGAAATAGTGAATGTCATTCAGAAAGACCTCGATGAAAATAATGTTTTGGTTAAGTCTTTTCGGATGGCTATGTCTGAGCTGGATATTAACCCATGCGCTGAAGTAAAAATAAAGTTGTTGGGAAAACGAACTAAAGATGCGAGGACATATAATCTGCTGCAAGTGTCTGAAGTAGCAGCTTTAGTTGTGGGAGATTTGGATACCAGTATTGGCGAGCGTGATATTATTGTTCAATCTAAGGGTGGCCACCTACAGAGGATAAGTGAATTAAATCATTCATACTTACCACTGCAATACCCTCTTTTGTTTCCATATGGCGAAGACAGTTATCGGGAAGACATTGCATTCGCGAACGTAGTAGGCAAGCGTTCTTCAAGTGGTAGGTAGAGGATTAGTCCCAGGGAGTTTTTTTGCTACCGCATACAGTCTAGACAGTCAGCTCCGAGTACCATACTATTTGCAAAGCGGTTGTTCCAACAGTTTGTTGTAGATGGATACACAATGGTTAGGTCTGGAAGACTAATTTATATAAGGACACACCAAAAAAGCCTAAGGTGTGAGAGTTACAGTGGATTGACTGATGCTTTAACAAGGGGTGAATTAAGCCCTGCAGCCCAAGGTCGCAGAATAATACTACCTTCAAGTTTTACGGGTGGTGCTAGATACATGATACAAAACTACCAAGATGCAATGGCAATATGTAGATGGATTGGATACCCAGATTTATTTATAACCTTTACATGCAATCCAAAGTGGCCTGAGGTGCAACGCTTTTTAAAAGATCAAAGGTTGAAGGCAGAAGATCGGCCGGACATAATTTGCCGCTTATTCAAGATGAAGTTGGATGCCTTGATAGCTGATTATCGAAAGAATAAACTATTTGGCCCTATGGCGGGAGGTAATATTTGTTATTTTATTTTAAATCAAGTTTGTTACAATTTTATTTAATTACTTAACCTTATGATGTTTATGTCTATGTTGTTGCAGTCATATATACCATTGAGTTTCAAAAGCGAGGTCTTCCGCATGCTCATATATTACTTTTTTTTGGAGAAAAGTAAAGAAGTTAGGCAAGTTGTTACTCTAGACAACATAATTTGCGCAGAGATTCCAGATGAAAAGAAAGATGCAGAGTATTACCAAGCGGTAGAGGAATTTATGCTGCATGGTCCATGTGGAAAAGCGAGGACCAATTCTCCATGTATGGTAAATGCGCGATGCTCTAAACATTTTCCTAAGAGATTTGTTGAGAGTTCTACATTTGATGACGATGGTTACCCGGTATATAGAAGGAGAGACAATGGCAGTATAGTTACAAAGAACGAGATCGCCTTGGACAACAGGCATGTGGTACCGCACAATAGATATTTATTGCTCAAGTATAAGGCTCATATAAATGTCGAGTGGTGCAACCAGTCACGGTCAATCAAGTACCTGTTCAAGTATGTTAACAACGGTCATGATCAGGTGACAACCGAATTTTACGAAACAGGAAATGATGACGAGAATGGCAAAGCAATAGATGAGATAAATATGTACTATGACTGTAGGTACATATCCCCATGTGAAGCGGTTTGGCGTCTGTTTGGTTTTGATATACAGCTTAGGGCGTCTTCAGTGGAAAGGTTAAGCTTTCACCTTCCTAATCAACAGAGTATGATATTTGCAGATGATGATGCTGTTGGGAACATTGTTAATAGACCTACCATAGCACAAAGCATGTTTTTGGAATGGTTTGAAGCAAATAAAACATACCCCGATGCAAGAGAACTTACTTATGTTGAGATGCCAACACGATTAGTTTGGAAGAAAGACCTTAGAAAATAGCAGCCACAGAAGAAAGGCTTCTCAATCGGACGTATATTCTATGTCCCGCCAGCTACTGGTGAAATTTTCTATTTGAGGTGTTTGCTGAATAAAATCCGTGGCCCTAAAAGTTATGAAGATATTAGGACTGTAAATGGGGTGCAATATGACTCATTCCGAGATGCGTGTTATGCAAGGGGTTTAGTTGATGATGATAACGAATATGTTGATGCAACAGATGAAGCCAGTAATTGGGCGTCAGCAGATCAACTGAGGAGATTGTTTGTGACATTGCTAATGAACAGTTGCATGGGGAAACCGGAAATAGTTTGGCATGCTGTGTGGCAACATCTATCAGACGATGCACAATTCAACGTCCGTAGACAACTGCAAAACAGAGGTAATCGTACATTTTTCAATTTATTTTATTCTTACTGATAACCCAATATTATGTCAAGTTTAACGTAGGTGTGTTATAACACCAAATTTTTATATATACTTATGCAGATTTTGTGTTGACCGATTCGCACAAGATGAACTTTGCCTTAATAGAGATTGAGAAGCTATTATCTACTCATGGTAAGAGTTTGAAGGACTATCCTGAAATGCCAACGGAAAATTTTGGTGCCTTAAACGTTATTGCAAATAGGTTTATTCAAGAAGAATTAGCATACGATTGTGGCGAACAGGAGAAAGAGAATCAGGAATTGGTAAGGCAGTTAACAGAAGAACAAAAGGTCATATACAATGAAGTGTTAATTGACATTGATCGCCAGGAAGGGGGGTTATTCTTCGTTTATGGTTATGGAGGGACCGGTAAGACTTTCTTGTGGCGAGCACTTTCTTCCGCATTAAGGTCTAAGAGTGAAATAGTGTTAAATGTTGCCTCTAGCGGCATAGTTTCGCTTTTATTACCTGGTGGGAGGACTGCACATTCTCGGTTTGCTATACCAATAGCTGTTAATGAAGATTCCACATGCAACATACGTCACGGCAGTGAACTGGCAGAGCTACTTGTGCAAACCAAGTTGATAATATGGGATGAAGCCCCAATGATGCATAAATTCTGTTTTGAAGCCCTAGACCGAACTATGCGGGATCTGTTGCGCTTCATAAATCCAAGGAGTTCTGATATGACATTTGGTGGTAAAACAGTTGTTTTTGGGGGCGATTTCAGGCAAATTTTACCAGTCATTCCAAAGGGTACTAGACCGGATATAGTTCGAGCGAGCATTAGCTCATCTTATCTCTGGAAATCCTGTAAAGTCTTAAGGCTTACTAAGAATCTAGGTTTGAGAAGTGTTCAATAAGAAAATGAGTGCAAGGAGATCGAGGAATTTGCAAAATGGATAGCTAATATAGGTGACGGAATTATTGGTAGTCAACTTGATGGTGAGTCCGAGATTACTGTTCCAGAACATTTGTTGTTGAAGTGCGAGGATGACCCTATTGCTACAATTGTTGATAGCACATTCCCTAATTTCCGACTGGGAATTGCCGATTTGTCATATCTTAATGATAGTGCAATTTTAGCTCCAACATTGGATGTGGTAGATGCCGTTAACCAATACATGAATGATCATAATCCGGCTGAGGGTAAGACATACTTGAGTTTTGATTCTGTGTGTAAGTCAGATGCAAATGTTGACATGTTAGCGGATTTGCACACTTCGGAATTCTTGAATGCCTTGAGATCTTCTGGAGTACCAAATCATGCTTTGACATTGAAAGTTGGATCACCTGTTATGCTATTGCGAAATATTGATCACACACTAGGATTATGCAACGGTACAAGGTTGATTGTTACAAGGTTGGCTGACCATGTGTTGGAAGGCAAGATCATGTGCGGTACAAATGCAGGAACCACAGTATTGATTCCTAGAATGTCACTTACACTGTTAGATCCAAGATTGCCTTTCAAATTTCAACGAAAACAATTCCATTTGATGTTATCCTATGCCATGACAATCAACAAAAGTCAAGGACAAACGCTTGCTAAAGTGGGGTTGTTGTTGAAAAAACCTGTCTTTAACCATGGACAATTGTACGTAGCTGTTTCAAGAGTTAGTAACCCCAGGGGTTTGAAAATTTTGATTTGCGGGGAAAGTGTACCATGTCTTAGTACGACTAAAAATGTTGTGTACAAAGAAGTCTTCAATAATGTATAATAACATTCCAGAATTTATTATTTAAAATTTAGTATTTTTTTAGATACTAGGTTTCTTATTCTTATTATATTATACGTAATATTCTATGTACTATATAGGTAGCCATGCATCACATTGTTTCAACAATGAAGTCTTCAACAATGTCTAATAAAATTACTATATTCATCAATGTGTAATAAAATCACAAGTTTTTCATTTCACATTTAATAGTCAGGTTCAAATAACTATATTCTATACTGTATATATATCATACTATATATATAGCCGCGCATCGCGCGGGTGCACCTACTAGTAATGAATATAACTAATTATCAATTACCACATCAGAGTAAAAGTAATGGAATAGAAATAGAGAATATATGTAGTAAAACTCTTTTAAAATATCCAATTTTTTTATTCTATTATCCCGCTGGATAGGGATAGGGAGAGAAGATACGACTTTTTCATTTTTAGACTTTTTTTTTTTTTGGGTATATTAGTGTGACAAAATGATTGAGCATTTGATAAAAAAAATGATTGAGCCTAATGTTAAAAATATTTAAAAATAAAAATATATACTAATAAAAAAGTAAATTTAAAATATTTTTTTAACCCCTAAATATGCGAAAAAAAAATAATAATTCAAGCACGTGAGCCAATAATTTTTTATTAAAATTAATATATAATTACTATTAAATATGGTATGATTATATTGTGATGATATTTACTTTAATTATTTTTATTTTTATTTTTAAAAGAAATGATTTTCTTTCATTAGTCTTGACGGGAGACCAAACGAATTGTAATAAAATGACAACAATTTTGTCAAATTAAAATATAATGTATAATATTTTAAATTTGACGTAAAAATATATTAGTTTTAATAATTCAAACACAAATCAAGACTTAAGGTAATAGTTTGTGGCCTGACTTGATGTCGCGACAAAAGATGGAGGTTTACGATTTACTTCTGTAGTGACTCTAAAGATTGGATCTTGTAAATTTAAAATTAGTCCGATGAAACTGAAAATCCTAGAATCGCTTAAGCATAACAGAAATCATATTGTAATTGATCTACAAAAATAATTGACTATTATTTTTATTTTTTACTTTTCTTCGCCCAATAAAAATTATACTTCATCGGTCTAATTTTATCTATCTTACTTACTATTTATTGGTCAAACAAAATTCTTTTTTTCATTTTTTATTTCTATTAGCATTTTTTTATAATTTTAAAATTTAATTTTTGTGTATTTAATAGCATTTTAAATATAATTTCTAAATATATAAATTTTAGATACTAATTTTAAACTTAATATTATAAAAAATTAAACTGTAAATAACTTCAGCACATAAATGAGTCAGAGGGATTATTTATGAGTTCTACTACATGTACTTTCAAATTCTATTCCCTCACTTTTATAACATGAGAAACAAAGATTGACTATTTTCATCATTTGAGTTCCAGTAAATGTGTGTACATGTGAGAAGGAATAAGAAATGGAATTGAATGTAATATTTTCAAATATTGAACGAAAGTGACTGAAAATATAATTTTGAGTTAATACCCAAAATCGTCCTTGACTATAGTGGTTTTTCTCAATTTCGTCCTAAACGACTTTGGTGACCTAATATTGTCCCACACTTTTGTGTTTCGCTCAATTTAGTCCCAGATTTTCGTGTTTTTGCTCAATTTAGTCCCTCATTTGTTATTCTGTCCATTTGGTGTTAAATAAATAAACAATTCAGTAATTTTAATAGTGGCATCTCTTTACTCATAAACATGTGAACTGCGAAATCTTTTTTTTTTTTTTACGAATTACTCCCGGAATTACTTCTAAAACTGCGAATATAAAATTTGATTTGCAAGTCCGGGAGTAATTTTGGGTGTAATTCGTACAAGAAAGAGAAATTTCGCACTTCACAAGTTGAAAGTAAAGAGAGATCAATATTGACATTACTGAATTGTCCCTTTATTTAACACCAATTTGACGGAATAACAAATGGAGGACTAAATTGAGCAAAACACAAAAGTCTGAGACGATATTAGGTCACCAAAATCGTTTAGGACGAAATTGAGAAAAACCACTATAGTCGATGACGATTTTGGGAATTAACTCATATAATTTTACAGACAACAATCACATCAATGGGTCTCACTCACCATTGCTCAAAACTCAAAAGTCATAGGTTGTGGCCTGCGGATTGCTGGAGTCGTCCGTCGTTCCCACTTTAAATCCCGCAATCGAACGCCACAATTTCAAAATATATCGAAATCTCCAATTCAGTTATCGCCGCCGGAGAGAGAAGAGATGACGTTGAAACTGTATGTTGATCGTATGTCCCAGCCTTCTCGTGCTCTTCTCATTTTCTGCAAGTAAGATTCTCCTCTTCGCTCTTGCTATAACTCCACAATCTCGCAGCCTTGGAGGATTTAATTTCGATTTTTTGTTCGAATCATATCACTTTTTTGGTTTAATTTGTGTAAAAATTAATGTTTGTTGAACTGTGTAGGGCAAATGGGATAGAGTTTGAAGAAGTCCAAATAGAGCTCTCTAAAGCCCAGCATCGAACTCCCGAATTCGGAGGTTTGCCTTTTTCATTATTTTATTTTAATCCTCCAATTTTTTTATTAATAAATTTCGTACTTTCTTTTAATATTTTATTTTTCAAGTTACAATATGAATTTTTATATTTTTATTATATAAGGATATTTAATTGTTTATATTAAATTATTAATTATTCCTAATAACTTATTTTTCATAAACCAAACAATGAAGTAAATATCCAATTTCTTATTAAATATTTTTTACGAACCTGTAAATGTGTAACTGTTATAATTCTCTAGATAATATTTTTTTTTGTATTTTTTTATTACAGAAATTAACCCCATGAAACAAGTGCCTGCGATGGTGGATGGAGACTTCACGCTGTTTGAAAGGTGATACTTTCTTAATTTGGTGGAAGAAATAATTTTTTATAAAGAGTGTTTGATAAATGATGGATTCAGTCAATTTTTTGACGAATTTGCCCCATTTTAGCTATTTGATGGTAAACAACGGAATTCATTAGCAAATTGAGGTCAAAAGTCGCTTTTTTAGCTAAGCAAATTGCATTTATTTAGATTAAAAATTATTTGACTCACTACCAAGTGGTTTGTAGTCCATTGATATCGGGTTGCTCCCCTAAGTGGGATGTGTAAGGTTCAAATCTTAGTTGAGGCAATAGTGTGTATATGTAGGGTATCCCTTTCCTTATAATAATAAAAAAAATTTATTTGACCCACTAATTTATATTTATATAATATTACTCTAATTTATAGAGTTAATTCCATTTTTGGTCTTAGATTTATAAGTGACATTTCACTTTTTTAGTCCTTTTTTTATTAAAACATCTTCATTTAGTCTTACTATAATTGTGGCAGGACTATTTTTAGTCTTCCTTCAACAAAACTGTTGAAATGTCGTTAAATACAAAAGACATTTCAATCTTTTTTATACAAAGTATGTTGAACCACTATATTTTTTATGTTTATTTAAAAAAAAAAAACCATAATTTAAGACCGAAATATCCTTGTATTTAACGATATTTAAACTACTTTGTTGATAAAGGACAAAAAAAAATGATCATGCCACAATAATACTAGAACCGAAAATGAATGTTCTAATAAAAAAGGACTTAAAGTAGATTGCCACTTATAAATCTAGGACCACAGAAACATTTTTTTTACATGTAGCTTATACTATCAGTTGGTCAGAATATCTAGCAAAATCCGTTATTAGCTAATACAATTCAATATCTGTTAATTAATTGCTAATAAGCACCTAACTTCCACATTCTCACAAGTGTGGCATTTCATATCCATTTAGCAAATTGGGTATGCAGTAGTTCATAGGTTCTAAAACTCACCCCACAACAGTCCAAATAACACCAAAACTTCCAAAACAAGATTGGAATAATGAAAGGAAAATATGAACTCTTCTTTGAGCTTTATGATGACCTTTGAGTAACATGTGTTCTAACAAATGCTATGTTTTTTCCAGTCATGCAATTCTCAAATATCTTGCTTGTGCAAATAATGTTGCTGATCATTGGTGAGTTTAGTTTCTTATGTTTTTTTCCCCGTAAATTCCTGATTATAATGTTTTAAATAATGACATTTTATACCATATGGAAATGACATTAATTTCTACTGCCCAACACATTTTCTTTGAAAGGTACCCAGCTGATCTACGCGAAAGAGCAATGGTAGACTCGGTGTTAGACTGGCACCACTCTAACTTACGCCGTGGCTCAGGTTCTTTTCTTTGTTATTTGTTCTTCCACTTTTAGTTTTCAATTTTAGAGTTAATTCACATTTAGTCCAAAAATTTCAGTAGGATGAAGTTATGTGAACATTTAATTTTAGCAAGAGTGAATAAGTTGTTTATATTTTTGTGTATGAAGATCACTACATTTACAATTGTTACCTTGTTTTGGCAGTTGGGTATCTTTTGAATGGTACATTTGCACCTGCATTAGGCTTGCCTTTAAACTCACAAGCAGCAGCTGAAGGCGAGAAACTGCTGTCTGCTTCCCTTAACAAGATTGACTCCTTCTGGCTCCAGGGAAATGGAAAATTTCTACTCGGAAATACCCAACCTTCCATTGCAGACCTTAGCTTAATTTGTGAAATAACAGAACTACAGGTATGGAAATCCCTTTTTTTTCCTGCTTTTTGTCTGAAGGTATGTACTCTGTAGGATTTATGAATATGATCAGTGTTGTAAAAATCGGCCTAGCCCCTAGGCGGCTTTTAGTTGGCTGGCCGACTAGGCGCCGCCGAGTTGGGCACCCAACTTTTTGTCTGCTTGGTTGCTTCTCTTCTATATTCCTCCAGCCATGTACTCAACTAACCATCTAACATATGTAGTTGACTAATTTGTGGGATTATAATAGTCTAACAATTCATAGCACTGAGTAGGAAAAGTGGAGACGATATATTCGAATTACTCGACCGCCTAGGCGCTAGTCAAGCGCCCGATAAAGAAGTGATCTGCTATGCCTTTGTATATATGCTGCGACAATTATATCAAAACCTTTTAAAGTTGGTAATTATATCATTTTTCTTGAGGCAAAAAACTGTTTGCAATTCAGGTTGTGGATGAGAAGGATCATGACAGAATACTAAGCCCATTCAAGAAAGTTGTGAAATGGATTGAAGATGTGAAGGAAGCAACTGCTCCACATTTTGATGAAGTGCACACCACACTTTATAATGTCAAAGAGATGATGAAGCAGCAACGATCTGAGAAGTGAAGTAAGCAAATTAAACAACATTTGGATATGTAGCTTGCTCGTTAAAGTACTTAAACCCTGATTGTCCCCATTCCTCAGGAATATAATGCAAGCAAGCCTTGTTCCTTAAGTAATAAATCCACATGCATTTGAGACAGTGATGTGAGATGCTTAATCTTATCAATATAATTCATGTGTGCTATTTTTCTGTTGTATAAGTAAACATGATGTCCATGTTTTTTACATGTTACTAATGTATGCTTACAATAAATGTTATTGTAGCCCCAAAAGGGATTGTCGAGTAAAGTGGAGTATGATTTTCATATATTAAGGTCATGAGTTTGATTCTTGTCAATATCTTTTTAGTTAAGTCTAGATTACAAGATATTTTTAGTATGATTTACTTCTCCTGTATGACTTGTGGACTAACAACATTGGGAGTAGGGTTTATCTAGACGGCAAGTTTGAAGTTGTCATTAAAAGTCAAAATGGGGGACCAGTTGTAGCATTTTTCAATGTTGTGTTTTATACTAATTTTGTCATCTTGATGTGGTTTCTGTATTTGGCATGTGTGTGTGATTGTGATCTGTATGCAATCACATCTCATAAATAATAAGGTTATTCTTATTTCTGTAATACTTTTTTACTTTCAAAAGTGATTTTTTTTTTCATCTTTAAATTTGTATTTCATTCACTATTTTCTTTTTTTTTTTTCTTTTACATCTTTGCAATCTCAAAACACAACTAAAATCGTCCTCGACTATAGTGGCTTTTCTCAATTTCGTCCTAAACGACTTTGGTGACCTAATATCGTCCCAGACTTTTGTGTTTCACTCAATTTAGTCCCAGACTTTTGTGTTTTTGCTCAATTTAGTCCCTCATTTGTTATTCTGTCCATTTGGTGTTAAATAAATAGACAATTCAGTAATTTTAATATTGACATCTCTTTATTCATAGACATGTGAACTGCGAATTTTTTTTTTTTTTTTACGAATTACTCCCAGAATTAATCCTAAAACTGCGAATATAAAATTTGATTTGCAGGTCCGGGAGTAATTCTGGGTGTAATTCGTACAAGAAAGAGGAATTTCGCACTTCACAAGTTGAAAGTAAAGAGAGATCAATATTGACATTACTGAATTGCCCCTTTATTTAACACCAATTTGACGAAATAACAAATGGAGGACTAAATTGAGCGAAACACAAAAGTCTGGGACGATATTAGGTCACCAAAGTCGTTTAGGACGAAATTAAAAAAAACCACTATAGTCGAGTACGATTTTGGGTATTAACTCATTTCAAAAGTGTTAATAGTTTTGGTGGTTATGTTAACAAATAATATAGTTGATGCCAAATTTCTTATATGATATTTTGGTATTTCAACAGTAAGTATTGAGTGTGAGTAAGTAAGTATTGAGTGTGAGTAAATAATTCACGTAGTACAAAAAACTAGAAGTAAATACTTTATAATTATATATATTTTTATATGATATTGCACTTTACATTTCCGAAAATTACAAAAAACACGATATGATACATCATATTTTAAGGATAAGCTATCAATGGGAAAAAAATATTTGGGGCAAAAACTAAAGAATTTAAACCCGAGTTTGAGCTCAGGTATCAGAAAAACCCGATATGGAGCAAAAACTCAAGATTAAAAGGTGTACACCCTTAATTGCCATATATTTGGGCTACCAGTTTGTCCTTATGCATAGTCTTTCCCGGAACATTATTTGCACCTCCCTAGGAAAAACAATGAACATGATGGGTGCAACCCAGCCCATAGGTGCAACCCGAGGACACATCACCAAGAGTAGTCTGATTCGGCCTCCAACCATAGTCGTTCCGAGTACAATGCGAGTGTACCTGCCGCCAAAACCACCTCTGAATGCCCTTCGTGGTAATTCAATATTTCTATCTCTTGGATTGAGAATAGAATCGTGAGAATTAATTGAAAGTCAATATCATTTCAATGAGCACAACATGTGCTGAAAAAAACTTTGAAATTTTAGATAACCTAAAACAACAAATAAAAAACCGAAGTTGCAGCAATGGAATCATAATGAAAATGTAAAAACAATAGTAGATGTGAAGAAAGAAAGTTGTAGGGAAATGTGATGAAGGAAGGGATATAATAAGCTCTGTTAGACTCATGTAGGCAAATGAACATATTTATACTCAAAGTTGTATAATTCATTCAAAAAATTTAATTATTAATTGCACAAGCCATGTGATACCTGATCCGAGTATTAAAAGTATGATAGTTCATATATTAGAAGTACTTTTTGTGTGTAAATAGAAACAACATAACATATCTACACGTGGAGTTGAACGGCCATTGTGGCCAACCGCGTGCTCTCAGCCCCTGTTTGGGGAGCACGCGTAGCTGAGTTAGCCGAGACAAGATGTCTTGGCTGACAGGCCACATGGGTCAGTCAGCCGAGACGTCTTGCCTCGGTTGACTGACCGTTGTGGACAGCACCGCGTGGTCACACATCTAATATGGGTGACCACGCGGAGGTGTCAGCCGAGACCAGATGTCTCGACTGACAGCCCACATGGGGCAGTCAGCCGAGATGTCTTGTCTCGGTGCACTGCCCCGTGTGGACAGTTTCGCGTGCACATAACATTGGGTGAGCACGTGGAGCTGTCAGCCGAGACAAGAGGTCTCGGCTGATAGCCCACATGGGGCAGTCAGCCGAAACGTCTTGTCTCGGTACACTGCCCGATGAGGACAGCTCCGCCAGCTAGCACACGGAGCTGTCAGGCGAGACAAGAGGATGTGGCATCGATGTACAAATATGGTATTAAGAGGATGTGGCTTCGATTTTCAACTTTTCGAAGAAATAAAAAGAAAAAGTAAGCGTATTATATACTCCGTATATATGTATATGTTGTAAATTTATGTATGTATATATAGTATTCCGTTAATGTGTATATCTTTATTTGCAAAAATATTTTTTTATACAGAATTTATTTGTGTCGGGCTGTAATTAAATTTTTTTTTATGTGTTTGATTTACAGATACAAATTATGCGGAGTTAGCGTTTTTTATTAACTTACAATTAAGACTCGCGATTAGCAAACAACTTACAATTAATTCTCGCGACATATTTTTATTCTTAATAAAAATATGTTGTGGATTTTAATTGAAAAGTGGATACTATGTGAGCCTATTGGTTGGGTTGGGTTATTCACACTCCTCTCCCACACCATCATTTTCCTTGTGGTTCTTTACTCCTTCCAGAAGTGTCTAGAATCGCCATCAAAGGCTCAACAAGTAATTATAAAATATATATATATATATATATATATATATATATATATATATATATATATATATATATATATATATATATATATATTACCTTCATGGTTACAAGAGGCAATGGGTCCTCTTGGCTCGGAGTAGCAGAAAGACTGATCCTACAGACTTTGTGTTTCTTCCCGTGAAGATTGTTGCTGCCTAAAGGGATCATAAAAGACAAAGATGTGCATCATCTTATGCGATTTCTGCCAACAGCAACAGAAGCGATTGTTCCAATTGTAGTTGTTGTTCGTATGATTAGAATATATGTTATAAATTTGTAATAGAGTCAGTAGTATTAAAAAAAAATGGTGGTGTAATATGTTGCTAATAAAATTTAAATTTTGTTAAGGTGTTGTTCGCTTTTTAAATTATAACATATTTGCTATAATAAATTCCATTACATGTATCGAATAATGTTTCTAAAATAAAAATTCCGAATTTTTATTTTCAAAATTAATTTTTTTTTAACTTTAACGAAAATTTTTTGTTTTAAATACAATTTCCATTTTTTTTTTGCGAAATTATTTTTGTTTTTAACGAAATATAAACAAATGTTTTTTTTTAAATTATAGGTGATAGTAAATATTGAGGGCTCATATTCGCCATGGATAAAAATACAACCTTTTACTACGGGAATCAAAATGAAAGGAACAAATATTTAAAGCATTACAGAAATTGAGCTTTCAAAATGCAAAATCATCTCATTGACGTCGATAACTGGTGGATTTCGCCGTATTCATTCTCCAAAATATGGTAATTGACGGACCACGGATAAATTTTCTCGACGTTACAGGAGATAGCAATTGGTAGCATGAGTATAACATGTTGCACGACATTGAAGAATACCACACGGTCACATCCATCAAACTGAAAATGATCGTATATTTGCTCCCACTGTTCGTCATAGAATATTAATGTGTAGTCGAAATAGAGTCCTATCTCCAACCATGAAAATTAAAGGTTCATCCACTTCGATTGAGTCGCGGAGAAATTCACTCAATTGGTCACGCTATATTTAAGTAAGAGGAGATTCGTAAGTAATGACATGTATTTAATGGTTAGTTGAATGCTTAATTTTTCCTTAACGCGAAGAGCATACCGAAATTGTGATATAAAGATCTACATGGCTCCAGTTGAAGAAAGTCATATGTTGGTTCAATCACAGACCTTGCTGGCACAGTGATGTACGCTATAATATATAAATGAATTAGTATGTTAGAAGTCAAATATACAGTAAACCTTATGCAGTGTAAATGTAATGTTACTTGGATCAAACCGCCGAGTATTTCTCATTTCACCAAATTGATTAAATTCTCTCTTTGGACTGTAAGAGTCTACGCTAAAAAAATAACATTCGAAAATGAAGAATCCGGTATGTCGAAATAGGACAATGTCTTCCGGGTATAAATCATTTTCGATCTTGAATTCACTAATTCCCGTTGTAAATTGCATATCTTCGACACAAACTTCTATCCATGCGCTATAATGCCACAATAGTGCTTTTGTCGTTAGATGTTGCATCAGATGGCGGTGCATACAATTTGGAATTCTCTATTAAGCAAGTGTATATAGAATGTCATTAGCAAAGTTATTTTGAATTTATGGTTAAAATGAAAGTAAATTGATAAATAATTACCATGTGAAGGTCTTCAGTAACCAGAATAGTGAACCATGTCGTAGCGTATTCACTCACATCAGGCATATGCAGTAGATCGTTGCAGGCTAGTAACGGAATGAAAAAACACAAATGAATCTTATACACACTAAGAAAATATACAAATTGTGGTTAAACATACGTTTCAGGAAACAAATTTGTCAAAGACATTGAAATATGACAAGAGCATATCGTTTGGCATTTTCTATATTTGCGAAATTTCTTGATTCGGGCACGGGTATACCTAACATCAGTAGATATCGGCCCCAACCCCGAGTGGGATAAGATACAAATGTATCGCATGGTCTTCGATCTACTCGTGCAAACACAATTTTTCTTCCGTGGATGGTCTTTGCCTGATACAACAGTCGATGACAAACTAGCGGAGTGAGTCTTAGGAAGTATTTCAAAATCATCGAATAGATCCATTGTTTAACATAAAGTAGAAAGGAGGAGATGTATATATAATATGCAGGGCCGTGGGGTTCCTTGATGTCCAGACAAATGTATCTGTATCAAAAACATGTGAACAGGAGTACAAGTTAAGAGTTTAAAATGTAAAACCCCATTTGCAAAATATTGTAAAGGTAATAGGTAACAAAACCGCATTTGGGAAATGCGGTTTTGTATGGACTAAATTTTTTTGCCTCGAAAATCGTGTAATAAGGTTACAAGTAGTCCAGCTCTATAAATTGAGTTGTGTAGGAAAGCAAATCTCTATGATAACCTCCGGAAGTTTGCATATATATATTCTAGCTAGGGGAAACAAGAAAAAGAAACGGTAAGAAGAATAAATATATTTTTATGTATGTATGTTGCAGTAGAAAATATATGTAGTCCATAATAGTAAATGTTTAATGTTATTTAATTGTCACTCAGTTTTTAATTGTTTTTTAATATAATGAATTTGTCATTTTCAATTGTTTCAGGTTCAAATCATGCAGATCTCAGCCAGTTGTTAATAAAAGTCATCCGATTAAGTCTCGCGATTAACCAACGTCATGCGATTAAATCTCGCGACATATTTTTTTCTTAAAAAATATGTTGTGAAATTTAATTGAAAATGATATATTTTTGTATACATGTCGGGGTTGAGTTAGCTAAGTATTCAAATATAATACCGCTGGCTACGACCCCTACTTGTACTGGATGGTGCACAATGATTGGGCCCATGTGCGGTAAAATTAATGCATGGAACCGATCATGGGATCTGCAGTTGTTGTTCGTATGACCATCCATATATTTTAAATTTTGTAATATAGTTAGTAGTATCCAAATATAGATACTTATATATATATATATATATATATATATATATATATATATATATATATATATATATATATATATATATACTAGTTTTTTTACGCACTTTGTGCGAATGAGATAATGCCCAATAATTATTTTTAAATAAGTATTCCAAAGTATATCAATGCAATATTATTTAGGAGATTTTCATGCATATGTAAATAAATGTTGAATTTGTTTATTTAAACCGGTAATTTAAAGTATATAAATGCAAGATAATATATGAGAGATTGATTATAATTGTCACTAAAATAAATGTTTGCAACTTTGTAATAACGCTAGTCTAAATATTTAGTTTTAAAGCGATAGTCTAAATAAATACTACTTTTGATTTAAATTTCTCTAATTCTTCTTAATTCTTTTTTTGGGTAGCATTGTTATTGTTTTCATCTTGAGTACATGTCCTCTTTTTTTCTTTTTTTTGTTTTTTTGTTTTTTTATTGGTAGTGTTTCATGTGCAATTAGGTTACTAGTAGCAGCATAGAGGGATTCATCATGCAATGAGATTATGATGTAGGAAGTTTTAGATTTACCTTGCTGTGTATATGACTGAGATTTTAGTTGTAATATGAACCCTTTAGCGTACAAACACCAATTGATATTTAGTAGTGGTAGTTTTTTTCCTACATGTTTCATGTGTTGTGAGATGTGTGTCGCAGGTTATCATGTGAAAGTATTGAACGAAATATTAATATTTATTATATTTGTATAAAATACTTGGTAAATAAATAAATAAATAAATAAATAAATATATATATATATATATATATATATATATATATATATATATATAACATGTTTTGTATTATAACTTTGATATATACTTACAAGATAATGTAAAAAAGAAGACAATGAACAATGTAGTGAATATAATAAATTAATCAATTTGAAGGTAATGAATCTTTGAATTGTAGAAAATAAAGATAATATAACTAATGAAATTATATTTCTTTTAAATTTTTATAATGAATAATTTTTTTTAAAATAAAGCATTATAGACATCTTATTCTAAATTAATTAAATGCATATGTATTCTTTTTTGTTGTAGCTACTAATTTATTTAATTAATAAGAGTAATAAAGTGTCGTACATACTTTTCTTCAACAATAATAAAATCAATGATTTTTTTTTTTTAATTTCCATTCCTTGTTGAGACAAATTGTTTTGTGAGTTTGTCCATAACAATTGCTACAATTGCTGTTAATAGAGGATGATAATAAATAATTCAAAATATATGGTTACAATAGATATTAATATAATGATATAGTAAAAATTAACTTACAAATTTTTTTAGAAGTTTTCATGCATTGATAAAATTTTGATGTGTAAACTTGTTCAATTGGAGCTAGTAGGATGTTAACATTGTCAATTATTTGAAAAATGATCCTACCGTTTTAGAGTCCATGTGTAATTGTATTTATATCAACAACTTTGTAGTTAGGCCGCGCAGGTCTGACAATGATGTAAGAACATTATCCGATAAAAAATAATAGTATAATATTAGTAATGTAATGTACAATTGTACCATTATAAAAAATACAAAAAAAAAATATTAATACCATAATGGCCTAAATCATTCCAATAATGCAAAAGCATAATTGAAATATTAAGTTTTGTTCTAAATAATCAGAAGAAGATTAATTTTTTTTTTTTTAAAAAAAACTTAACATAAATTTGTTTTTTTTTAATAAAAAAATTTAAGAAAATCAAATAATTTTCAAGTAGTTCCTGATTTATAATATTTGATGCTCAACTTTGAATGCTATGTATTTAGTCGAGCTAATTATTTGACCAAAGTTTATGTTAAATTTTATATTATATATTTTTAATACATTTTAACATATTCATCATATATGTTTAAGAATTATGTCAATTATACTTGGGATGAGGTTCGAACCTAAGACCTTATATAAATTAAGAGTATGTTAAGAATAATAAATAGTTAACGGAATATATGTTTAACAATTATGTCAATTATACTTGGGATGAGGTTCGAACCTAAGACCTTATATAAATTAAGAGTATGTTAAGAATAATAAATAGTTAACGGAATATTCCGTTACTAAAGTTTAAACTAACGGAATTTAGGGTTATTTAAGGGAAGAAAATAATATAATAGAGGGTAAATAAGGAAAATCATTAAAAGATACTAAAATCAAAATAATATGAACCATTCATTTTAAGAAACAATTAGTACCGACATTTTTTTTATTCCAGTTAAGGGCCTAACATTATTCGCTCTTATTAGATTTGTAGATTGTAGATATATATATATATATATATATATATATATATATATATATATATATATATATATATATATATGTATACATTAAAATGATGTATTAAAATTGTTGTGGAATTTAATTGAATGCAAAAAAGATGTATCCTATCTGTTACTTACTTATACTTTCTTCAGCAATGCAATTAATCTGCTTAGCCTTTATTTGTTAAAGTATTATTATTTCGTATTTATTATTTGCATTATTAAGTTAGAAAGAGACGTTATTTTCCAAAAAAAAAAAAAAAAAAGTTAGAAAAGAGACGTTGGGGACAGAGAGAGACGTTGGGCAATTTTTATTTTATTTTATTTGTGAACTTGAGTGTCAGTTTGACTACAAACTGACAGTCAAGTCACTTTAGCTGATGTCACGTCAGTCAGCTAAAGGGGCTCTTTCTGACTGATGCGTCAGTGAGAACTGTTGTGTGCTCAAACAGGAAAAAAAAAAAAAAAAAAGTCTTATAAATACAAGATAGTGTGGTTACACCATCAGACATTGAAAAAATATTGTGCAAGTTATTTTCACCAAAGTACAATACACGAAAATTGGCTCTCTGGTCACTTTAGTTTTATTATTATTTTTTTTTGGTAAAAAATGAGTCAAAATTACTTACATCCCGGTCCAATCGATGCAAGTTTGTTAACATTTCAAAAGCACCACCGATCAGAGTCAGTGTGGGCCTACGAAGATTTTGGCGCCCTGTTATCCTGTGCGCATTGTGCTCGTAATGCTTTTAGAAGCCTCCGTATGACCGATCGTGTAGAGGAATTGTTATGCCGGGCAGGATTTTTAGCACTTACAGGATTAGGTTGTGATATGAAACTTGATCATCATTTGATCACGGCATTAGTTGAACGGTGGAGGCCCGAAGTACATGCATTTCACTTGCCGTTCGGTGAGGTAACCATTACTCTCCAAGATGTAGAAGTTTTGCTCGGGTTAAAAATTGATGGCAGGCCATTAATTGGCGAAATTGAAAAAAAAAAAAAAAAAAAAAAAAAGGAACGTTTAATGCATATTCAGAACTTTTTAGGATTTACTCCCGGAAATGGTGCGTATAGCAAATCGTCTTTAAATATTTCTGTGTTAAATGAACACGTGAATACTATTAATATCGACTTTTTCAGTGATGAAGAACTGGAACAGTACGTGCGTGGCATAATTTTATTATTTCTGGGTGGATTACTATTTCCAGAAACAAGTCGTAATAGTATTAAATTATGTCTATTGGATTGTATTGAGGATCTTACAATGTGTGGGCAATATAATTGGGGTTCGGGTGTGCTCGCATACTTATACAGATCTCTATGTCGCGCTGCAAACTTCGACCAATCTGTTATTGGGGGCTATCTTATTTTGGTTCAATTGTGGGCATGGGAGCGTTTGCCTTGCACTCGACCGGCGAGAGTACTCCCATTAAATGATTTTACTAGACCTTATGGTGCAAGGTAAGTTTTATCTACATTATGACATTTTTTATCCCTTAATGCACACTATTCTGTAACGTATGGGCATTTCGAATGTAGATGGCATTGTCCTCACACATGGGCATCTACCTCTAATCACGTATGCAGCATACCGTGATGAACTCGATAGATGTCAAGTGGATAACGTGAGTATATAATATTTATTTTGTATATATATATATATATATATATATATATATATATATATATATATATATATATATATATATATATATATAGATTTTGAATCCAGTGCACCCCCCGTTGCTAGATGCGTTCGTGAGCCCTTATGCTGTCCGTTTAATTTTTATATTCAACGGTTCAGATTTGGTGATGGATCTGCCCACGTGCTCTTGGTTTCTATCTAGATAGGGGCTGTTTTGTACTTTCTCAGTGGGGTTTATTATGACATAGCTGTAATGTCGCCGGTTTTGTTGCGTGTGTTAGTAGATATTTTAGGAATGACTATCAATTTATCGATCCTTTCCGTCGTTTCTTAGAGTAGTGTGTCGAATACCGGCTTTTTGTCTTCCATTGGCGTCTTCTCTTTCTTGCGCAGAGTGCGTCTTCTCTTTCTTTCGCAGAGTTCATCCGCGTAGTCTCCATGGCTGGGTCGAGCATCAGGAGGCCGAAGCAGCTAAGGAGCTTCTCGTCGGGTTCCCTATCAGGTATTCCCGTTGATCTATTAGTTTTGTTTTTTTGGGTGGTATTTTTTGTTCAGTTCTCGGTTGGTTTTTATTCTGATCCGAAGGTTTTTGGGTTTTCATTCTCGGAGGTGTGTTTTTCGTGCTTCTTAGTGTAGGTTTCTGTTTTTTTTTTTTTTTGGGGGTGGGGTGAGGGGGGCGGGGGTGGTTTCCACCCGGTTTCTGTGTTTTTTTTGGGAGGGGGGGGGGGGGGGGTGGGGGTGGTTTCCACCAGATTCTCTCTCTCTGCCTATTTGGGAATAAGGGTTTCCAGATTCAAATTTGTTTCACAACACCCCTCATCAGCATCCAGGAATGGTAAGTTCATCTACCCTCTTGAATTTCATTGTACACTAGGAATGGATTAGTGAATATAGTAGAGAGGCTAACAAACCACGCTCTCTTTTTTCTTTATCTAAACCATTAAAGTATATCTCAATTCTTCATATGCCAAATCATAGAGTGAAATATATATTATACCCTGAACTTATATGCAGTTGTTTGTAAATAGAATTCAAGAGGTTTATCTTTCTTCGTGAACTTCCTGTAATACCTTGCGCTTTCTCTCCTCCTCATATCGCGTAGCAGATCTCAAGAATATTTGGAAGCGATGCAAGTAGCGGAGGCAGGATTTTATCGTCCAGAAACCGTTGGTGAATCCGCATTTGACGCATTTCAGGTTTGTTCGTACTGGTTGGATTTTGATTCGGTTTTCATGGTGCTGAGCAATAATAATATTTGTAATGTACTGTAAATATTGTTTGGGTATTTGTTGGTATTACTGTGTATATCTTTTTTTTTTCCCAATTTCGCTATGTGCGTAGGGGGTTAGAGGTGAATGCAGTATAGTATACCCTTGTTGTAGCTTTATTTACTATGGGTTTGTGCGTACATAGTTTGTGATTAGTGCATTTTTTTTGTTGTGGGGGGTAGGGGGGTTGGTGGTCATGCTAATGGTGTTGTAACTGGTCTGTGTGTGTTTTGCTTCGTATTAGGGTTTTTTTTATATTATGCTGAGGTTAGATTTTTGCCGGTAAAATAGTTCAAATTGTTTTTTCAAGTATGCTATGTGCGTAGGGGTTAGGCAGTGAATGCAGTACAGTGTAAACAAGGTGTAGCTTTAATTAGTATGGGTTTGTGCGTAATGGGTTCGGTTTGTGTTTGTTTCGTAATGGGGGTTTTTTTTAATGAGGTTGGATTCTTGCTGGTAATGTAGCTTGCTGTTTTTATTTTTTCTTATTTTTTTTTTATTTTTTTTACAAGTATGCTATGTGCGTATGGGGTAGGAGGTTAATGCATTATAGTATTTGTAATGTACTGGAAATATTGTTTGGGTATTTGTTGGTATTACTGTGTATATCTTTTTTTTTTCCCAATTTCGCTATGTGCGTAGGGGTTAGAGGTGAATGCAGTATAGTATACCTTTGTTGTAGCTTTATTTACTATGGGTTTGTGTGTACATAGTCTGTGATTAGTGTATTTTTTTTTTGTGGGGGGTAGGGGGTTGGCAATCGTTATATCCTACACCACGGTGCACATAGCACTGTGCGCCGCGCGCCTCCCAAAACGACGTCGTTTTGGGAGGCGCAGTAGGAAGTTGCTGGGATTATGTGTATTTGTTCACACAGTTATGTGTATTTATTCATACAGTTATGTGTATTGGTTCATACAGTTATGTACATTTTTTATACAATTATGTACATTCATTTTATATAATTATGTACATCCGAATCAGAAAATGTGTGTGTATTATGTTAATAGTTGATGTGTATTATGTTAAAAGTTTATGTTTATTATGTATTATGTTAGATTATGTGTATTATCTTTTAAAAAGAGTATGTATATTTTGTTATGTAATTATGTACATTCATGTATACAATTATGTGTATTCTAGTATAACATTATGTACATTCTTGAACAGCGTGTTTTTATTAAAGAAAAAACTACTGCCATTCACTGGGGCGGGAAATTTCAAAAAAAAAAAATTAAAACGGCGTCGTTTTGCATCTGGGCGCATAGTGCAACGCGCGCCGTGGTGTAGGATATAAATTGCCGGGGGTTGGTGGTCATGCTAATGGTGTTGTAACTAGTCTGTGTGTGTTTTGTTTCGTATTGGGATATTTTTATTATGCTGAGGTTAGATTTTTGCCGGTAAAATAGTTCAAGTTGTTTTTTCAAGTATGCATTGTAATATGAACACAATTTTTTAATGTTGCAGACTGTGGCTGCGATATATGCTGAGAAGTCCGATGCGTTAAGCTGGAGCTTTGGAGGACATGGCCCACTTTATGGAGCTCCATGATGACCTCCTGGGCCTGACTTTGGAGTCCGATGCGTTAGCTGGGGTTTCTGACTTTGGTTCCCCTTTCCAAGTAGTTGCTGTTAGTTTTTGAATTTCGACCTTAACATTTTCGTAATAAAAATGTGTCCTCCAGTTCCACTTAATATTATCATGTGTTTGAAAATCCCAGCACCTACGCACATGCGTATGCTACTATCATGCACACGCCTTTTTTTTTTTTTTTGCACAGGCCTATTTCTTCATATGCTTTTGGTTTTTGTACAGGCGATATGCACAGGCCTATTTCTTCATATGCTTTTGTTTTTTGTATTTGGTGTGTGCATTGGAGTGTTATGACGTGTACAATAGACCACATGATGCAAAGTTCCATTGCCAAAAATTTGCACACGCCGTACCATAAAAATGCACACACCTGTGTAAATAACAAAACTAAAAAAACGACACGGACCACATGATGCAAAGTTCCATTGCTAAAAATGCACAAAGTTCCAAAGCAAATGTCTGTATCTAGAACTAAATTAATTTACACACGGATCCAGTTCTCAATCAATTTTTAGGTCATCTAATTTTAATTCAACATTCTTGCTCAAGAATCGCTTGGTTCACGCACCAACCAAACAACACACACGCATCAACCTAACAACAGAAACGCAAATAAACTAAATGAGAAAGACAGGAAAATATAAATAATATTTCCAATTAGCAACTAAACCACACTCTATCTTGCACACGGTAAGACACTGCTACGCACAAACAACCACACCAAAAAAGGCAACCCCAAAAAACGCATCAACACGAAAACAGTGGTGCACCCGCCTAAAAAAAGAAGAAAAAAAATAGTTTGTTCACCAACTGAATACGCACACGCTACACACATAACAGATATTCTAGTTCGTCCACCAACCACCACCCCCCTCCCACCATCCCAGCGGAAAAAACCCCAATATTCAGCGTATGCACAGACGATGGCACATAAATGCACTTACCCGTTCGTTTTCTCCTCAAGCCTTGTTCACGCCAAGTTCACCTCATCAGCCTTTGTAGTAATTCAAAGTATTAATTTCCATCCACAAACTCCCTAATTTAATTCTACAGATTCCAATAATATTATGTCCATAAATAAATTAGAATTACAATTACTAATATATCCTTTACATTGGAAAATGTCCTTAATTACTACCCTAATCTCTTATAATCTCAACCATTGATGGAAATTGAATCAATGGATATTAAAAGGCCTCATGGTCTCATCTATTAGAGGGGGTGCACCAGATTCGAAGCCTATATATATATATATACAAAAATAAATTTAGACATAGCTTCAAATTTAAATATGTCACGCATGTCTGTACATATTATATACAAATTACGGGTCACAATAATTAATGCAGTTTGTGTGGATGCCATACAACGTTGATGCCTTGCCAATTTGCTGTCGAGAAGGGCGAGATGTTTGGACTGCACGTGTTCCATTACTATTTTTTTTTGCCATTGAGTGGCACTATCCAGACCGAGTTTGTAGGCAATTTGGTGGCTACCAAGACATTCCAACACACGTGGAGTATGACCTCGATCTACACAAATTAGATGGTCGTACTAGGAATGAACAATGGGATGTAAGATGTTCGCCATCACTTATATGTTGCTATGTAGGAAGACTGAGCACAATACGTAATTCATATACCACCACATGCACCACTTGGGCCATATGTAAGTCAGGCTTATGACCATCGGTTCTACCGAGTTGGTCGACAAGTTATCGGTAATCCCGAACATCGTCACTCCGATGGGTACTTGCAGACGGTGCCATCATACATTGAAACGGTAAAAATTTTTTATTTCAATTATAACTTTAAAATAATTCATTTTCGAACTTTTTAAAAAAAACAAAAATTTGAATAATTTTTTTTCATTGAACAAATATGATTAATTTGAATAATTTTCGAAATTATTGAAAAATTGTAATAATTTGACTAATTTTTTTTGTTCACAATTTATAAATTGTATAGGTTGAAGCGTTACGACATATTAACATCCACGGAGAACTTGCTGCCGAACACGGACAAAGCAACAGTTATACCAATGCAATGCAACAAATTGCAAGAGACGAACTTGTTCGGCTAAATTATGGTTATGTTATGGATTTCCCTAGGGACAATGACGATTTTCTTTATGCGCCAACCGAGCAAGTGCGCCCTCCGGATCAACGGCGGGATTATAACCGTCGTGGTTGTCGTGCGCAAGGCGGTCGCAGACGTGGCTGTATTCTCCAGTTGGATCTCAATGATGACGTACAAATTGAAGGAGACGATGATGACCGAGGTCCTAATTTAGAGGAGCAGGGATTTCATACTGAATATGATATGGGAGATATCACTCAAGTAGATGTCACCCAATCAACAATGGTCGGTGCATCATTCATGACCCCACACGCATATGCGAACCAAACAAATTTGTATGGGGTTGGATCGTCATCGCAAGTACCTCCGGTGCACGACAGACGACCAATACGAAGCGCTTCGCACCACCGGCCTAATGAGCCGTTTCAACATGCAATTCAGAATTATTTTAACGAAGACGCTACAATAAATACATCTCAGGTGGTGAACAATACCCAAGAACAGCAAGAGTCCATAGTTCACGTACAGTACCAACGTCGTCGTCCATCTCGTAATATTACACGACCGCCTTGTGGCACATAATCACTGTGTAATTACTTTTTCTGCTTGTAATGCACATATGAATTTCTATTTTAATATTGCACTTATCAATTTCTATATTGCACCAAATTAAAATACGGTTATTTTTGCACCATATTAAACAATGGCCCCCAATAATGGGGGCCACCTTATTGGGAGCAGGGACTGTCACAAATAGTGACAGTCCGGCCCCCCTTGGCTGTCAGTGTATAACTGACAGCCAGCAACGTGACTAGTCATGTTGCTGTCAGTTATACACTGACAGCAAGTAAATGTGACTAGTCGGAATGACTAGTCACCTTTTTTTTTTCCAGCTAAATGTGACTAGTCAGAATGACTAGTCAAGTACTTGTATTTACACATAACCACGTTAGTATTTATCTACGAAACATTCCCATGTGAGCTGATAGTGTACATTAATATTACACATTAATCCCTTTGCAACAATGGACATCGTCTAATATCGTGGTTTGCTGAACGACAAACACTACAACGCTTTCCCTTCAAATCCATTTCGTTCGGAATTCTTGTACTTTAGCGACGACCTCGTCGACCTTCAGCAGGTTGAACTGTTGGGGGCAACGTCGTAAAGGATGAGACTGGCCAATAATTTTCAGACAATAAAGGCATGATGGTTCCTTCATAAGTTTGGAGATACTTTGCGAGGGAGTATTTATCCGGAACCATACCATCGGGGACTTTACCAACATAATGACAGGCCGCGTGTGCATGAATGCATGGCAGTCCGTCGACAGACCACTGGCCACATTTACATAACTGTTCGTTGATGTTGATCACCACGAAGTTCGGTCTCCCGTACCTATTTAGATCACCTTCAATCGCAATCGAATAAATACCGTCAAGATCGTCATGACGTTTTACAATGGCGCGGTACTTGTGGCCTTCCCTTTTTAACATCTCATCGAGAATATTACATGGCCATTGCAACCCCCCTTGTTGCATTACCAATCCAGCTGTACGCCTCTCAGCAAACATTAGAGCAGTTTTTTCGTACGTTAGCTTCACTATCGCCGACACGGCCAAAAGACGACAACGCTTTAGACTGTTGTTGAAAGATTCCAAGCTGTTAGTCGTCATCAATCCATGTCTAAATCCCCCATCGTGACTTAGGGCCCAAAACCAGGCAGGGATTGCCATCAACTAATTATATGCCGCCTCGTCACTTACTCGAATTAAACTCATTACAGCCTCAAACCCCCTAACATCCATAGCACAACCCGCCTGCCAAAACAAATTTTTTAATTCTTTGTTCTTAAACTTGGTCATCAAATTTGACCACAAATGTCGGAGGCAGTATCTATTAGGACTATTAGGACTCTATTATCCATATAAGACTAGGACTATATTATTCGTGTTAGACTAAGATTCTATCTAGCATCTCTATATATTCGCTCCCTGTACTCTCAGACATTAATTATTGAATACAACACAATTATATTCTCATCTGGTATCAGTTAGCCAGGGTTTTCTTTTCCAACAACCATGTTCCTCACTTCGTAGCAGTAGCCGATGGCATCAAACCAAGATATATCGTATCAGAAGCGGTCCGGTCAACGACGTGACGTTGATGATCCGTGTCAAATTTGTAACGGTTTCGGCCACACGGGAGCCAATTGTGTTTGGCGTTATGATGATCCGTGTCAAATTTGTGACCGTTTTGGTCACACAGGAGCCAATTGTTTTTGGCGCTATGATGATCCGTGTCAAATTTGTGACCGTTTTGGTCACACGGGAGCCAACTTTTTTCGGCATTATTCAGGGGCTCCGGGTTTTCAGGCTAATGTGGCCGTCTCTAGTGATAATGGTGATTCCAACGGTCCTCATCAGTGGTTCCCTGACACTGGTGCTACAAATCATGCAACGCCTGATTCTTCTTTGATGACTTCTGCGACAAGTTATGATGGCCCGGAGACTCCGCGAGTCGGCAATGGTACAGGTTTACCTATTGTTAATGTTGGTTCTGCTTCGTTAGCCACTGATTCTATGTCTTTTAAGTTACATGATGTTTTGCATGTCCCTGGTCTCTCTTCTTCTCTATTATATGTCCAGCGTTTTGCAAAGGACAATAATGTTTTTTTTTTAGTTCCACCCTCTTTGTTTCTATGTGAAAGACATTTTGACCAAGAAGGTTCTTTTTAAGGGACAGGCGTCTGGGGGTCTCTACACATGGCCTACGTCTTCTGCTTCCCCTGCTGCATTTGTTGCTGCACGGCCCTCTTACGTTTGGCACATGCGATTGGGGCATCCTCATTCTCAAGTCTTACGTAAAATTTTAGCGTCTTCGTCTGTTGGTACATTTAATTCTAGTGATCTTCCCTATGTCTGTTCCTCTTGTCAATTAGGAAAATCTTCTCGTTTTCCTTTGTCTCGTGTCGAAACTACTAGTACGCATCCTTTGAAATTAATTTATTCAGATATTTAGGGCCCTGCGCCATTACTTTCTGCGTCTGGCTTTAAATATTTTGTATTGTTTGTGGATGATTACACTCGTTATATGTGGTATTATCCCATGCGTGCTAAATCTGATTTGTATGCTATATTTGATAAGTTTCGGTCACTAGTTGAACGTTCATTTTCTCGCAAGATTATTTCTTTTCAATCTGATTTAGGGGGAGAATATAAAAAGCTTGGTTCCACTCTTGCGTCCTTAGGTATTCGTCACAGGCAATCATGTGCGTATACTCATGAACAAAATAGCAGGGTAGAACGTAAGCATAGGCATGTTGTTGAAACGGGACTAGCATTAATGGCTCAATCCTCTGTTCCGTCTCGCTTTTGGGATTATGCTTTTGAAACTGCGGTTTATCTAATCAACAAAATGCCCACTCCTGTCTTATCTGATAAATCTCCTCATTATCTTTTGCATCGGTCTCCAACATCTTATTCATATCTGCGTGTTTTTGGGGGTTTATGCTTTCCAAATCTACGTCCCTATAATCACAACAAACTACAGTTTTGGTCATCCCCTTGTGTCTTTCTAGGATATCCTCCATCTTTTCGTGGCTATCGTTGTTTAGACACTAACACTCACAAGGTTTTTATCTGTCGCCATGTGCGATTCGATGAGGCTGTCTTTCCTTTTGTTGCTTCTGTGGATTCGCAGGTTCCAAAACCACGCCCGGAGCCGTGGGGTGTTGCACCAATTGTTTCTGGTGGTGATCCGACTATTGTCACGGCTCGTGACCCTCCTGCCGCGCCCATTGCCGCTTTTGACCACCACCGCCAGCAGCATGCTACTGCCGAGCCCGTGACCGGGTCCGAGCGGACAGTCACGGACCAGCCGGCTCCTTGGCCAAGAGGCCGGCCTCGTGGTCAGTCTCGTCACGCGCCCTCACCCGTTCGCTCTCATGGAATGAATACGAGAAGTTCAGGACCACATGATCATGTTGCTTTATCTACTGCTGCTGTTACTCCTGAACCTACATGTTTTACTCAAGCGGTTATATTTCCTGAATGGCGGGATGCAATGGATTTGGAATTTAATGCCTTGCTGCACAACAATACATGGAGGCTTGTTCCCTTTAAATCAGGTATGAATGTAGTTGGATGTAAGTGGGTGTTTAGAACCAAGAGAAAGGCTGATGGTTCGATCTAGCGTTACAAGGCTCGGTTAGTTGCCAAGGGATTCAATCAAATTGCCGGCGAGGATTTCTTTAAGACTTTTAGTCCCGTTGTTATACCGATTACGGTACGTCTTCTTTTATCCTTAGCTATTTCTCGTGGATGGACTATTCGACAGTTGGACATACACAATGCTTTTCTAAATGGCAATCTCGCTGAGAGGGTTTATATGCGCCAGCCCCCTGGTTATGAAGACAAAACGATGCCCTGGCACGTTTGTCTCCTTCAACGTTCTTTATATGGGCTTAAGCAAGCTCCCCGTGCTTGGTTAACTCGTTTGCATAATTTTCTGGTTTTGGCTGGTTTCTCACCTTCCAAGACGGATGTCTCTCTATTTATATATTCACATGGCAATACTCGTCTATATTTTCTGGTTTATATGGATGATATTTTGGTTATGGGATCTGATCCGGCTCATGTGACTGCTCTTATTGACAAGTTGGCTCTTGAGTTTAAAGTTCGTGATATGGGTGTGCCCTCATTCTTTCTGGGTATTGAGACCATTCTGTTATCTGATGGCATGCTTCTGTCTCAACAACGGTACATGAAGGATATTCTAAAACGAGCAGGTATGGTTGATTACAAGCCCGTGGCTACTCCGGTTTCAACCACGAAGGCCGAGACTGATGCCGTGGTACCATACGCTGATCTCACTCAGTATCGCAGCTTTGCAGGTGCTCTACAATATCTTACGGTAACTCGACCTGATCTTTCCTATGCAGTCAATCGTTTGTGTCAACACATGCACTCTCCCTCTACTGCGGATTGGGCGGCTCTCAAGAGGGTGTTACGGTATGTAAATGGGACACTACATCTTGGTCTTAAGATTACGTCTTCTCCTTCTCTAGATATTCATGCATATTCTGATTCGGATTGGGCTGGCAATCCTGATGATCGCAAATCTACTAGTGGTTTTACTGTATTTTTGGGGACCAATCTTGTCTCATGGGTTTGTCGAAAACAACGTATTGTGGCTCGTTCATCAACTGAGGCTGAATACAAAGGACTTGCTGATGTCTCTGCAAAGGTTACTTGGCTCGTCTCTCTGATGAAGGAAATCGGGTTTGCGCCACCTTCTGTGCCCAAACTCTGGTGTGACAATTTGGGAGCTACTTATATGTGTGCTAATCCGGTGTTTCATGCTCGCACCAAGCACATTAAGATCGACTAACACTTTGTTCGTGATAAAGTCACGAAGAAGGAATTACAAGTCAATTTTATTTCTACCAAAGATCAGATAGCGGATATTTTTACTAAGTCTCTTTCGTCTGTACGTTTTAATTTACTCCGTTGTAAGCTCAATGTTTTGGCTGACCAACCTTGTGCTTGAGGGGGAGTATTTGGACTATTATGACTCTATTATCCATATTAGACTAAGACTATATTATTCGTGTTAGACTAGGATTCTATCTAGCATCTCTATATATTCGCTCCCTGTACTCTCAGACATTAATTATCGAATACAACACAATTATATTCTCATCTATCGACGCTGGACTCGCAGCTCGGCCAGTCCTGGTATTTCTCGAAATGCATGGTCGATGCCACCATGCCTATCCGAGATAATACATATGTGTTGCAAATCGCCAATCACATTTTGTGCCACCAATCTCAAGAACCAACTCCAACTATCTCCTATTTCAGCGTCAACAATTGAGTATGCAACTGGATGTATTTCTTTGTTGGCATTTATAGCTACTGCTAATAGAAGGTGACCTTTGTACTTTCTGTACAAATGCGTACCATCGACCGTAAGTACGGGTAAACAGTATTTAAACCCTTCTATTGCGGGTTTGAATGCCCAAAAAGCATACTTAAATCGGAACTCATTCGGGATTGCCGTTGCCGTGTTGACAGTATCAACAACGGAATCTGGATTTGTTTGCTGTATGGCCATTAACGTTTGTGGCAATATGTTGTAGGACTCATCCCACTTTCCATACAGCGTCTCCAATGCGATGACCTTTGCGTACCAAGCCTTCTTGTAATCAACACAAACACCTCATTTTGCCTTGACATCTTCGATGACGTATTTAATTTTGTATCGTGGATCATCTGCAATTTTTTGCAAAATTAGTTCCGAAATCACTTTACTGGTAAGGTTGTAGTCATCTTCGCCCTGCGTATAATCCACACGGCATCCGTGGATATTATGAAACTTTTTAACTATCCATCCTTCGACATCTTGAATCTGCACAGCACTAATCATCCACGCACACTGCTCGGGATATAAACAGGTAGCCTTCCAATATTTGCTCTTCTTGGTCGCCGTTTTGAACTGCGTATGTTGGTCAAGATTATGTTGTGTCACCATATTCTTTAACTGTCGGTAGCTGTCGAACACCATTCCAACTGCAATGGACAAACTAGCAGTTTGAAAAGCATTCCCGTATGCTGTATAATCATTGTACCATGTTGGATCATGTGTTTGCTGACGAGATGCCGTATCATGTATGGACGTGTTGGCGGATGATTCAACCTCTTCAACCGTCTCATAATCAGGGTCGTCATCATCATCGGAAGGAAACAAAAATTCATCCGCACTTGTGTTTGTTTCTTCGTCTAAAATGGCATTATTTGGGTCACAAATAAGATGATCCATTGACACTATCTGTATGTGCTCTACTTGCGTGCTCTGTCCTGACCGACCAACACTACGCCTTCGTGCTTCACGTGTTCTAATTGGAATGCGGTCAACGCTAGTACCCCCTTGAACAATGTTTAGATTCAATGTTGAATGGAAAGGCATTTGAAGTTTCACAAAAACCACTAACGCCCCAAACGTGGACATCGCCCCCAAAAAATAAGACCACGTCTGATTATTTGTTATTGGAAATGGATAAACAACATCACCCAGAGATTGATTTGGCTGAAATTTTTCCCATAACAATATTTCACCAACAGTGTCTCCAATTTGAAGACAATTCTTTATCTCGGACACTAGCTATTAGAACGAACATGTTGCAGAGACGAACACGACATTTTGGGGAGCAATGTTGAAATCAACATCATCTCTAGGACCTTCATGTACTGGATGACGACATATCAGCACAACAACCTGGTTACCTATACAAAATAAAATCTCGTACATGATAAAATTATAATTAGAATATAAATAATTTCATATAAATTTTAATCGAAATAATTTATACTTCAATCATTATAAAGATGTGAAATTCATACCTGCCATTTTCCTTAAGGTAATTCCTACAAAAAATATACATATCATGTATAACTAATATATAAAACACAATACAAAATAACAAACAAAATTTTACAAAATAAATAAGGCTAAAATTTACTAACCTTAAATTAACTCCGGATTGAAAATGAAAACTTTTACAGCCCACCTTGTAGCAGCCACACTTCTAAAAACCCAAAACACTACACGGTTAAAAAACCATGCGTGATAGCTCACATGGGTTGTCATAATGAGATGACATCTCATTATGACAGCCACATGCAGCCCAAATGGGCTGTCAGCCGGGCTGACAGCGCACATGGGCTGTCAGCCGTGAGATGACAACCCATGGATTGTCATCTCACGGTTGACACCCCATGTGGCTTTTAACCCATGTATGATAAATTTTTACAAGTTTAATTTTTTTGGATGTATTATACACCTTGGACTATAAATTGTTTCGTTTACATTCGTGAATTGAAACATGATATTTAATCATGTAGAATTAAATGTTGTATTTAATTTTTCTCAATTTCAATATAGCAAATTCCTGTTTTTCGATTTGAAATTTTCAAAAATGTTAAAAATTTTATCACACTCTGATACAACGGAGGATAATGTTGAATGTCATGCAATTAAGTCTCGCGAATGTATATGAACCCAAGAGATGGAAGCGTGGAGCGATTCGAAAGGGAACGGTTCCTTCTGCCATTATTATCCGCCTGTTGGTTGGGTTTGAGGTTAGAGCAAGTGCTTATTATTATGTCATGCGATTACGATCACAGTCGTCTGCTCTTGTTCTGCACCCAATTGTTGGATTTGCGGTGAGTTTCGAGTCAATTATTCTAAATTTTTTATACAATCTCTTTTTAATAGACCCATTGGGTCTCGTTAATTTTTGTTAGACATTACGAGACCCAATGGGTCTACTCGCATCGAACAAAGGCTGCTGACAGCCCATGAGAGGCTAGTCGGCGTCCCTAATAATTCCACAACAGCCCACGTGGGCTGTCACACACTCAACCACATCTATGACAGCCCATGTGGGAAGGTTGTTTGTTCGTAATTTTTTTTCTATAAATTTCAGCTTTCCCACATCAATTCTGACATTTGTCTTCACACTCAATCTATTTTTCCCAAAATATGGCGAGAAAGATTTTGCGAATATTTTCTCAGCTATCTCTAAACTTCTTTTCATCACTCTTTGTTTGTCAAAAACAAGTTTATTGTCATTCGATTAAATCTCGCGCACTTGTGATTGTGATTAGGAATTGAAAGTTGCATATTTTCATCCTAGGTTGTTGTTACGTTGACAAAATGCACCTCAATCAAAGTTCCAATGACAACGAGGGGTTGTTCTTTTGTCACAACTGCAGCCTGACAGTTTCGCAGACATACTCCTTCAATTCCAAATCCAAATGGGAGATTATTCATTCGTGGCGTGGCCCAGATTTTGTAAGCAGACAAGTAATACGCTCCGACATGGGTTTGCCTTTGTCAAATTTGTAATGAATATTTGTTTATTTGTTCAAAATATTATTAAATGTGTAGTATCAAGCTATCAAAAGCTATGAAATTTTATATTTCAAACTATGAAATTGTAATCATGTATTGTATGATTTATATATGCCATGTAATTGACAATTTATTTATTAAAAATACGCAAAATATTTTAATAAAATACTATATCATGAAACGTGCATATATAAAATTTCATGCTTTATTTTTTACGGCTTTCTAAAAAAACCACAAATTAGAAGCATATATTATGTTGCAGTTTCATACGACAAACACCGTTAAAATTCTTATTTTCTTATGAATTGTGTTCTCAAATAAAATTTTGTAATGTCTAGTTTAATACACACACATTAATTCTAATCAAAACTCTAGTCTAGTCTACTCAAGTTCAAAAAAGTATGAATATGTAAATGTAGACTTTCGGATAACTACATGCACATTAGAGTCGCAAAACTTGGTAAAATATTGTGTTTGCCGGAAAAGGGGTGAAATGGGACATGTAAGTAAATGGTCGGCCCGCCGAGGACAAATTCGCGTTTGGGAAATGCGTTTCGAAAAACGCATTTCCCAAACGCGTTTTTGTCGCCGGCCGGCGATGTTCTAATAGCATAGCCTATCGTATGATATACGAAAGCCGCATTTTTCAAATGCGGCAATGTGTATACGACAACCGCATTTGGGAAATGCGGCTGTCGTATATTATACGACAACCGCATTTCGCAAATGCAGTTGTCAATACCGTAGAATTGCGCCCCACCCGAGTTTGGGAAATGTGGTTTTGACCCCAACTGCGTTTCCCAAACTCGGTTTTCCTATTCTTGTCCAAAAAAAAAAAGTGTTCCCATTATTGTCCATAACCCTTTGTCTCTTCCCATTTCAGTCAAAAACCCGTCAACTTTACCACCCATTGAAGTAAAGAAGAACATACTATTATATGTCCCAATGTGTTCCAAGAAACTTGTCCTTTTTTCACCCTGAAAAAAAAAAAAAAAAAAAAAAAAAAAAAAAAAAAAAGATCATGCAATTTTTTTTGGAGGTATTGTCATTGACGGTAGTTTAATCTTCCCATGAGAACAGCATCTAAAATATTTGGGTGACTTACTAACAGCCGATTTGTTAACCTCTCTTCATACCAGAAAATTGCATTACACTGATCACATTGTAATTCCGGATCACCTAAATCAGCATATTCGACTACAACCACAAAAATAGGATTAGAATCCAAGTTTGGCTATAAAAAAATTAAAAATTAAAAAAAAAAAATTAACACTAACCAGTAGTACAATTTTCTTCCATTTCTTATGGCTGGGAAACATCCTCTAAATCTTGAGACAAATTTCTCGAAATGAACATTGCTTGTGAACATTATCCAGTATCTAAATCCATTGTCCTATTTGAAACTTTATTGTAGTTCATATCTTGTTCACCTGTTTTTAAAGTGATTAAGTATATATGAGCAGTTTATATCAATTTGGAAGATAGTTCAAAATTCAAAATGTATACTAAGAATTAAGTATTTGTGAATATATTAATGTACATTCTGTTGGGAAAAGTACAACGTCAACGCACGATTTGGAAGCCTTTTAAGAAGCACGGACACTATGGGTGTATGGTAGAAAGAAAATCTGTGTCGTGTTATAATAACACTACCTTAAAAGCGTTATTTATCCGGTAACGGGCAGTTAGAACCCTGGCACACTTTCGACAAGCTACACAGACCTACTACGGATAGCTTGCACTAGCAATCACATAGTCGAACCTCACTATTGCTCAGATTTTGTAGACAAACAAGAGAGTAAGAAAGAAAAGGAAAGTATTTCCTGTTTTGTGCATTTGGACACAAACGGCTTGCCTCCTTATATACTGTAGATGTGTGAGGAATTAAAACAATAGCTTTTCATTTCATCCACACACTATCTAAATAAAAGGGGAGTGGAAATAAGAAAAACCCATGCAGCCACACATTGTACGCAAATCATGGATGTCTATGTTGACTATCCTAATATTGAGCTGCCACTTTAAATGTATCTCCAACAATCCCCCACACATTCAAAGTAGAATGCTAGAAAAGGAAAAAGGATAATGTCTAAGCAATACAAATGAGCTGATCTTAATGTCAGTGTTTGAGAACTTGAACTGACACGTAGTAACACTGAGTAATTTTCTTCCCGAGAGTGATATGAATCTTGAACTCACCGGTTAGATAAATTTTGAACTCGAATGCACACACCAACTCAAAAAGCAGGTTCTACAAAAGTCAAACTCTTTGACTTCTTATGAACACCCTTAGTATTAAAGAATGTTATGTCTGTCTCAAATATGGACTTCTACCCTGTCAAAGTCTATCGTAACATAGACTTTTAACTCTGCCAAGTCTTACCGCATTACAGATTTTTATGTCTTATCAAGTCTATCTCAATATAGACCGTTAACTCTATCAAGTCTATCTTAGTATTGACTACCATTAAAGGCTTATAGAGTAGTTAAGGACATAAATCAGTTGTAAGTCTTTTCTTTCTATCATAGGCTGTTATTTGCAATGCAAACGACAGTTTGTGAATCACAATGTGGTGAAGGTGTTGGACACCCCCACGACTGCACGGTTATCACCATTTTTCTTAGCCACTCAGCTTCTTGGGATAACCCCATTATCTTTCATAAGAGACGGTTAGCCCTTTTCTACTCAAGTTAGGGATCTCCTTAGGTCCACCTCAACATAGACCATCCCAATTGAGTATAAGTCACCAAGAGCACTTAGTACTCATGTCATTATGCGGTGAATTCATTAGGTTTGTCTCAACAAAACCACCATTTCTCAAAGAGTTATGAATTCATTAAGAGCTGTAGCTCAACCTCACAAGTACACACACTGTCGGAATGACCAACTAGTGTACTATTTTGTAACTCTTTTCATGGCTTCGTTTGACCACAGAAGTGGGATCCACAACGAATTCATTACCACTTGGACTTTAAGTCCTTCCAATGAGTCAGCGACTAATCCTCATAATTAGCCCTCAAGTAAGTTGATTCTCTTGACCAAACTTACATGCACTTTGACGAGTACTTCGTTTACTCGTAAATAATCCCTTGAGATTTTCATGTTTAACATGAAATAATCTCTTTCATCATTATTCTCAATACCACAAAGAAACTTTTGATGAAAATATAAGGAGTTTATTACCCCCACAATGCAACACTTACAAATATTTTTGTCAAACGTATTTGATCTCTTACCCAGACTGATCTTTGGTGCCCAACCTTAGCTCTTTTGTAGACTGAGTTTTGCCGATTTGCTTTGTGGAGCATTATAGAAGCTTCGCACTATGCCTGATATATGCTCAACAGTTGAATATATTTCAACAAACTTGGTTATCTCAATTGATCACAATTACCCTTTAACTAGGAATTATATGTATTTCAATATGACTCAACCAAGAGTTTAAATAATATATATACAAATGCTCATTGTTAGTAAGCCATAGAAATAATGTTGTCCACATGCTACATCAAATTGAACAACATAATCACAAATTTCACATCATATTCTTATAAGAAATTAATCTCATCACAAGGAATATGTTCGAGCTCATATTTATTCGGAAAAAAAAAAAAAAAAAAAAAAAAAAAAAAAAACTCTCAACAATGAGACTTCAGAGTTGCCACTTGCACAATTTTCCATTCCCTTGAGGAAATTAAAACTCATATAAAGCATTCATAGGATGCAGATCAATATTACTATTGCAGTGCTTCAACAACTTCTATTGCAAGGCTTTGGTTGTTTAACAACATATGAAAGTCATCCTCATTTCAGGTGGAGATCAAGTGGCGCTCTAACTGGCCTGCATGATTAACACCCTACTTCTTAAGCACTCCCAAGTCGAGTGGTGAAACCGAAGTTTACTTAAAAATCATCTTCCTAGACAGAGTGTTCAAGAATGATGACGTTTCCATGTTCTCATTAAATTGCAACTGAAGCCTTTGATATATGCTCTTATATTAGTTTAGTAAAATATTTGAGCAATATCTATGCACAAATCATTTCAATCAATATCATTAGTATTCAACATACTAAAGAAATAAGTACTACTAAGTAATCAAACCTAGACAACTCAACTAGAATTCAGTACTAAGACAATCATACTTCATGCGAACCCTTAGAACTAGAGAAAATATAGTTACTCAAAATAACTATTTATTTAAAGAGACTGAATACTCATCTTGCTCTGTTAGATTGACTTTTGCTAGTTTTGCCCTTGTGATGGTAGCACTGATGTGCTCGGTGTCCTTGCTTTCTGCATGCAAAACACCTTCCTTTGAACTTCTTGATTTTTCTACTCCTTTTGTTGTAGACAGTTCTGACACTTTGATTTTCAGTTTCATTTGCAACGTACTTTTCTTACAGTGATTCCAAATGACTTTTGTCGAGTCTTGTTTGACATAGATGTTAAACAAATCGTCATTCATTTGTGACAGAAGGTATCCTCTGGCTGCCGCATTGTCATTTCTAAACTGCATCAGAGTTACACCCGGTTCTTAACCCGAAATGTAATCTATTTCAGGACTACTTTCTCTCGATCCTTCACCCGGAGTGTAATCAGATTCATGGTTAGCTTTTGTAGCACCAAAGAGAGAGAACATAGTTGGAGTAGGTTCAGGTGCAACTGAATATAGCACGTAAACCAACTTTAATTGTTCAAAGAGAATATGCATTCTTTGAGCCCACCCACTGTAATTTTTTCCATCAAGCGCAGTAATTTTGATAGATCGGGTATGACAAAAGGTGTCATAACACTAAAGGTTGACTGTTGCACAATAACACTTTTAACTGTTGGGGAAAAGTACAACGTCAACGCACGATCTGGAAGCCTTTTAAGAAGCACGGACACTATGGGTGTATGGTAGAAAGAAAAATCTGTGCCTTATTATAATAACACTACCTTAAAAGCGTTATTTGTTCGGTAACGGTGCAATTAGAACCCTGGCACGCTTTCGACAGGTTACACAGACCTACTACGGATAGCTTGCACTAGCAATCACGTAGTCGAACCTCACTATTGCTCAGATTTTGTAGACAAACAAGAGAAGAAGAAAGAAAAGGAAAGTATTTCCTGTTTTGTGAATTTGGACACAAACGGCTTGCCTCCTTATATACTGTAGATATCTGAGGAATTAAAACAATAGCTTTTCATTTCATCCACACACTATCTAAATAAAAGGGGAGTGAAAATAAGAAAAACCCATGCAGCCACACATTGTACGCAAATGCATCCACCATATATTGAATTATTATAATAAATAAATTTAATTTAAAATAGATTTTAATTAGTAGTGATTTGTTAGTTATATTAAAAAAATATAAATATTGGGCATATGTTTTTGCGCATCGCGCATAGAAAAGACTAGTATAATATTAAAGTATGATAATATAATAAGGTCAAATTTTTACAAATTTTGAAAAACATCCTTGTATACAATGTTTAATTTTGAAGTTGTTTTGTTGATTTAACTGTCACAAATCAATATTTTCAACTCATTTAGAATAGTGATTCTTCTTCATTTATTCAATTAGTAAACACCAGGGCCGGCCCTGGGCAAGTCTGCCCAGGGCCTTTGCACAGGGCCCCCAAATTTTGGGGGCCCCATATTAAAAAAAAAAAATTATATGTAATATGTATAGATATTGGATAGGTTCATAATTATATGTAATATGTTTTTTTGAAATAAATTATATGTAATACGTATACAGTTTATATAATGGGATTAGTGGATTCGAAGTCTTCCAACAAATTGCAATCATTATTTGATCCACACAAGTTGTATGGACTATATTTTGTCTAATGTAAAATAATGTACATTTAATACAAAAATAATGTACATTCAGTACAAAAATAATGTACATTATATTCAGGGGATATACATTATTTTTGTTCTGAGTGTACATTATTTTATATAATGTACATTCAGTACAAAAATAATGTACATTTAGTATATTAAAAATGTACTTTTTATTATGGTCCACATAACATTGTGTGGACCATGGTCCGCACAATAATTTGCCAACAAATTGACAATCCACTTATCGAATAAAGAATAATTTTTGTGTGGACCACGATCAAAAAACGACATCGTTTTTTTTTTTTTTAATTTTTTCGCACGTCCCGTTGTAACATATATTTTTTATAACTCATAATGTACATTATTCTAAAACATAATGTACATTATTTTAGAACATAACGTACATTATATTACCCAGATGTTTCATTATTCTAACACGTAATGTACATTATTTTAACACATAATATACATTATTCTAACACGTAATTACATTATTCTAAAACATAATGTACATTATTTTTACTCATAATATTCACGACGATATTTTAGACAGTGGTCTACACAGCTGTGTGGACCGTAATTTGTCTCAAACTATTGAAGGATTCCTTTCTCTCACCAGCTTCCTGTTCTTCTCTGTCTATCAAAGCTTCGAACCCTAACCCTATCTCGATCAACGAATTCAGTGCAAGCCTAATTGTGAATTGATTTGATACATTTGCAAACAACTAAAATTGTTTAGAGATTTTGGAAGAAGTTGATATAAAGTTTGGTGGATGATTTTGCGTCTAAATGTGCATGACGCATGTCACTTTTTAATGAAAATTTTAGATATATTTTTTATATAATATTTATATTTTAAATTTTTGACACAATTTTTTGAACAACTATTATTATATATAGAAATTACTTGAAAAAAAGGGACCCAAATTATGATATTGCACAGGACCCCAATTTTTATTGGAACGGCCCTGGTAAACACACTCTAATTTTCATTATTAGACTCTATCTTTTGAATATATTAGTCTAACTAAACATTTTTATGCACGTGAATGTTTGAGCCTAATATTAAAAGATGTTATAAGTATTTAAAATAAAATAATTACTAATAAAAATAATTTAAAAATATTATTTTAACTCCTCATAAGAAATCTTATATTTTTAAAAATATAATTTGATAAATCATAAATTAATTAGTACAATATCATTTTTGTTTATAATAATTAAAAAAAATAATTCAAATATGTGAACCAATGATTTCAAAATGAAATTAATATACAGTTACAAATAAATATAATTAATTTTAATTTTCTTAATGAAATGACTTTTCTTCATCAGTTTTTGATGGGAGACTATGGGGTGTTTAGTTCGTTGGAAAATATTTTTAAAAAATAAAAATACTTACTAATAAAAAATAATTTTAAAATATTTTTTAACCCCTAAACATGCGAAAATTTTATATTTAAAAAGGTACAATTTGATAAATATCATAAATTAATTATTGCAATATCATTTTTGTTTACAATGAGAAAAAAAGAAAATAATTTAAGCCCGTGAGCCAATAAATTTGGATTAAAATTAATGTATAATTACTATTAAATATGGTATGATTATATTGTGATGATATTTACTTTAATTAATTATTTTTTTGCCAGGCACTTTGTGCTCAGATGGCATGTAGTAATTCTTTCATATGGGAAGTCATGAGGTTGAGCCTTAGTAAAAGCGGTGTTAATTCTTTGTGTTTTTAAGTCATATTGACTACAATGTAATAGAGTCAATAGTACTAAAAAAAAATTTAAATTTTTTTAAAAATGAAATGACTTTCTTTCATTAGTTATGACGGGACACTAAAAGAATTGTAATAAAATGATGACAATTTTGTCAAATTAAAATATAAAGGAAAATTATAATTTATGCTCATTCATAATTTGTTACTTATTAATGTTACATTTGAATTATTAGTGATGTAAATATTTCCATTCAATTTTCAAAACGGTACATATATTGCCCCTCTCGTACTGTATGAGAGGGGCAATATTTGTACCGTTTTAAAAATTAAGGGGCAACATTACACTATGAGAGGACATTATAACTATCATTTTGAAAATTGAGGAGCAATATTTACATCACTTATAATTCAGGAGTAACATTGATAATTGACATAGAGTAAATACCCAATATGGTCCATCGACTATAGCTAAATTCACAAATTGGTCCTCGACTTTTAATTTCAACCAATTAAGTCCTTAACTTTGCAATTTTAACACAATTTGGTCCTTTGTCTATTTGACCGTTTGTTGACTGTGTTTTTTTTAGGATATATATGTAATTTCATGGTCCATCGCCGATTTTTTAAGGTTCCGGTTGCATTTCTAGAGCGCACTGTTACATTTGAATCCACTGCCGGCACTGCACCCCATGCCGGAGAGATTATAGTTTTTGATAGATAGATCGCCGAAGTCTCTGGACTGGTTCTTCGAGAAAGCCGTGACTCCAAGCGATGTAGGCAAGCTGAACCGGCTCGGGATCCCCAAGCAGCAAGCAGAGAAGCACTTCCCCCCTCCAAAACGACGTTGTCACCTCCAAGAGCGCTCTCTAAGCTGAACCCACTCGTGATCCCCAAGCAGCAAGCGGAGAAGCACTTCCCATCCGAAACAACGATGTCACCTCCAAGAGCGTTCTCTTGAGCTTTGCACGTGAAACTACATATATATCCTCAAAAATCGTGGTCAACAAACGATCAAATAGATGGAGGACCAAATCGTGTCAATATTGCAAAGTTAAGGACTTAATTGGTTGAAATTGAAAGTCGATGACCAATTTGTGAATTTAGCTATAGTCGAGTGACAATTTTGGATATTTACTCATTGGCATATTATGAATGTGCATAAATTACAATTTTCTAAAATATAATGTATAATATTTTAATTTTTAAACTCGACGTAATATATTACTTTTTAACTATATAAATTTTACTTACTAATTTTAAATTAGGAATAAGGGTCAAATAGGCCATCGAACTACAAACTAAATTGCAATTAGGCCATCCGACTCAAAAAAGCTACAATTAGGTCCCTCAACGGCGCAAATTCAAGCAATTCAATCTAAAGTGACCTGTTGACCCAATAATTAGATGACATGGCAGTTATCAAATTAATTTTTATTTTAAAAATTTATTTTAATAATTTTTAAATAAAAAAACTAAAAAAAAAAAAAAAAAAAAAAAGGAAAGGAAAAACCACCGGCGACCCACTCCCCTTCTTCTTCGGCTGTCTCTTATATGTTACTGCAATCTTGATCTCAGCAGTCAGCATCACCCTCATTTTCACCGCCGACATCGCCACCGGCCTAATCCAGCGGAGCAGCGACGAATAGCCGAGAATGGTTGCCGGCGTCGTCTGAGAAGGAAGACAGCAGAAGAGTCGTAACCGGGAAAAATAAACCCAGCTCCGCCTCGACTAACGCCAACGCCAACACCGCCGCCATCTGCCCGCACTCAGCCGCGTCGAACCATCCGGCTGACGATTTGCAGAACACGACGGTCCATAGCGGCGTGCCTTCGTTGCCGTTGATCCGTCTCCATCACCGGAAAAGGAAGCTCCATTGTTAACGGCAAACTGTAGGAGAACGACGAATTTTTTTTGTTTGATGTAAATTTTCGACGTTTTCCCTTTTTTTTTTTTTGGTTTTTTTGTTTGTTTTGTTTTCAAAACTTTTATTATTTAAGAATTATTAAAATAAGTTTTTAAAATAAAAATAATTTAATAACCGCCACGTCATCTATTTACCTGTTCAGCAAGTCACTTTAGGTTCAATTGCTTGAATTTGTAACGTTCAGGGACCTGTTTGTTGCTTTTTTGAGTTGGATGGCCTAATTAAAATTTGATGTGTAGTTCGATGGCCTATTTGACCTTTATTTCTTTAAATTATAAATAACTCTAATCAAACCTCTTAACTGAACACATAAAATGAGTCGGAGAGAGTATTTTTGACTGAAAATATTATTTTACAGACAACCATCACATCAATGGGTCTCCAATCGTTATGCTATGGACCCATGTCCAGTATGCATGCTGGACACGGTAACGTAGTGACACCGTTTTCTTCCACTTTTTTTTTTTTTCTTTTTAAATTTTAGATCACTTTGTAATAGGAGTATATGTTCATAATTTTATCACTATATGTTCATAATTGTAAGTTTATAATGTTAGAGCTCTGTGTTCAAATTGCATAACTGTATATTCATAATTGCTTAACTGTACATTCATAATTCCGTAATTGTACATTCATAATTCAATAACTGTAAATTCATAATTTTTGAAACTCTATGTTCACAATTTTAGAGCTCTATGTTCATAATTTTATCACTATATGTTCATATTGTAAGTTCATAATGTCAGAGCTCTGTGTTCATAATTCCATAACTGTACATTCATAATTCCATAACTATACATTCATAATTGCATAACTATACATTCATAATTCCGTAACTGTACATTCATAATTCAATAACTGTAAATTCATAATTTTCGAAACTCCATGTTCACAATTTTAGAGCTCTATGTTCATAATTTCATCACTATATGTTCATAATTGTAAGTTCATAATATTAGAGCTCTGTGTTCATAATTTTATAACTTACATTCATAATTCCATAACTGTACATTCATAATGACACAAACTAATAACGCCATTAACGCCGAAATAGAATTAATTTTTTTAAAAACTGAAATGACGCATTTTTCCTGAAAACGACGTCGTTTTGAACTCGTGTCCACAATACATTGTGGACCTGGGTCCAAGGCATAATTTGCGATGGGTCTCACACTCTCACCATTGCTCAAAACACAAAAGTCAGGTTGCGGGTTGCTATACTCGTCCGTCGTTCCCGCAATCGAACGCCACAATTTCAAAATATCCAAATCTCCGAGTCAGTTATCGCCGTCCGCCGCCGGAGAGGGATCTAGCTGAGAGAGAAGAGATGACGTTGAAACTGTATGTTGATCGTATGTCCCAGCCTTCTCGGGCTCTTCTCATTTTCTGCAACTAAGATTCTCCTCTTCCCTCTTGCTATAACTCCACAATCTAGCAGCCTTGGAGGATTTAATTTCCATTTTTTGTTCGAATCATATCACTTTTTTGGTTTAATTTGTGTAAAAATTAATGTTGAACTGTGTGGGCAAATGGTATAGAGTTTGAAGAAGTCCAAATAGAGCTCTCTAAAGGCCAGCATCGAACTCCTGAATTCGGAGGTTTGTCTTTTTCGTTATTTTATTTTAATCCTCCAATTTTATTTTATTTTTTGCCCGGTTCAACTAGTTGGGCTTTAAATGGCTTCAGTTATATCTAAAATCCGTTAACCCAAACCCGATAAGATACAAATTACGGGTTCAAATTTGCCACCTAAGTTTGTCGAGCTCACAGGCCACAGCATCAATGGGACGCTCTCTTCTCTCCCATCTCCTTATCCTCAACAATACTGCTCCTTGCTTCGCTTCTTCAGTGTAATGTCTATTTTTATTTACTTATTTCTGTTTATATATCATTGCGTATTTGTGTAAAATCGGGTATTTCTGGAGCAGGTTAAGGGGGCCACGATTAATTCCTCAGATTCGTGCTCAAAGTTTCCGGTGCCGTTGCAGCGTTGCCGTCTCCGAACCTTCGGTTTTCGAGAATCCTCCGACCTCTGTAAAGTAATGACATTTTGAATTTTTTCTACGGATATATGAAGTTTAATGAAAAGTATTTAGAATTACTTTAACATTATATTTTCCTCAAGTTTAATGGCTATTGCCAGGGCGTCCAAGCTAACAATCTAGTTTGCAATTATTGGCAGTTTTGTCAAGTTAGAACTTAAAAAAAAAAAAAAAAAAAACACTGAAGTTTAATTGATACAGAGCACATAAAAGATTGTTGCTAATAATTAGAGTGTGGATTTGGCTTGAGAAATTAAACAAAAAAGGAAAATGAAAATCTATTCTATATCTTTCAGGTCATTGAGCTTCTCTTGATTTGGTTTATTGAGTTTATTGTTATTTTAAACATTCCTTTTCTTCATGGCGCTACTCTAAGTTGAAGGAAAATATGAAGTTGACCCCACTCAAAGTTAATATGGTGTTACCTCTGCTTTCTGTGGCATTGAGGAAGTTAATATAACTGAAACTTTTGTGTAAAGAGATTAGTAGTTAATGCCTATCGTTGTTGAGCATGGGACTTCATCGTTATATATTTAATTAAAATATTAACATGTGATTGAACATGGAAATATTGGAAAATGATGATTTGCAGTCATTAAAATCCTAATTATTTAGTAATTCTAGTTTTATTTTGCTAATTGTAATAGGAAGAGAATAGTCTCTGGTGTACAGCCAACGGGATCTATACACCTTGGGAATTATCTTGGTGCCATTAAAAATTGGATTCAGTTGCAGGTTTGTCACTAACATGCCAGATAATTTTATAGTCAATGATTATTAGATGGAGTTATTTATTTGCACAAAAAAAATAATGTATAACTTTTATGCATTTGCTCCTAATTTGTTTATTTTCTTTGAGTTCATTTGTAGAGCTGTTTATACACACACATATCATGTATGTATAATGTATGTATAGATAAAATTCGTGATTATGATTACTCATAATGCTTAATACTCTAAATTTGAGTTTCTAGTTTTCTAAGCTTACGTGTCTTGAGTTCAAATTATATTTCCATTTGAATGGATTGCGTATTTTTGGATCTACCGAATCCACTTAACTAAAGCTTAATTGCAATCCTGTTGGGACCTACACATGGGTTGTTCATTTCCTATTCTAAGGATTTTAGTTGCTTCAATATAATGAATTCATTTAATAGTAGTTGTTACTAAATGCTCCTCCAAAATTATTTGTGTTCCTCATCTGCTTTCTTCTGGTCATGATCATCTGGTCAATGATGTTCAATTAGCCTTGTTGAGTACATTATTTTTAGTTGTACATGGCTGTTTATTGTAGCAGACTTCAAGTTCTTGTGAGTGATCAGTTGGTGACTTGTTATGTAATGTTGGTGATGCCTTGTTTGTCTTGAGAGTTGAGAGGAGTAGAGGACGATGTGCTTCAAATCTCTTTTAATAACTAATATCATCTGTAGCATGTATAAGTGTGTATACTAATGATGAGGTATATGTAGAAAGATGAATTGAATGGAAGTGGAGATGCTTGTTCCATTCAATGGATTGAATCTGCTTATCTGCCATAAAATTTTGGAGGATTGATTACATGGATATAACTGCTGTTTCATTTTATTGAAACTATTGAAACATTTTTCCTTAAATCTTTTAAACGTAATGTTTGCTTACTACTTTTGATCTCTTGTCCTAAAATTTGCTCTATGCAGGATAAGTATGACACTTTCTTCTTCATTGTAGACCTTCATGCGGTATGCTTAATTAGTTGACCATGTTCTTATTTACATTGTTACTGCATCTTTTTTCCATTTTTTGTGGAATAACATTTCTTTCACTGTTTCACAATTCCAGAAGTGAGATATCTACAATTTATATGGAAGAATTATGAAATTGCTGCTATTAATCTTTCTGCCTTGATTAGGTTTTGAACTGGTTTATGTTGAATTGTTGAAATCAATGTTGTAATAGATGGAGTCGATGGACATAGTTATGCTGAAATTTATCTCCTCTAATGAAGTAATGATGTTGGATTATTAAGAAGTATTTACATGTCCAATTTGGGCTCATAAAGATCCTGGTTACAATAACTTGAAGTTTCATTCAACAAAGTAAAACCAGGGCTAGCTGAGTGTTTGAATTTTGTGTGAGAAGTGTTGGTACTAAAATTTCTGTAAGGTTATAAATAGTCCTTGCATATGCATAGTTCATTAGCACGTGTATGTAACTATGCTTCTACCCTTCGTCCCTTCCTGTGGTACCCACACATAGGGCTTGGGCATGAGGTGTGTTATTCCTTCTTTAAGAGGGAGAAAGGAAACTAGTTAAGTAGTTGTGGAAAAAAGAGAAACTTTTACTTTGAAAATTTGAATTACATATTTTTATAGAATCATGCTCCTTTAAGCCTTTTACATATTTTTACAGAATCTAGCTCCTTTCAACTTCTCTCTAAAAGGTTGTTTTCATTTATTTCTTTATTTCTATAATTAGAAATTTACCCTGGGGAAGTTGCTAAAAGTCTTGCGTTGAGTAGAGTTCTTCCATCTTATTTGTAATAATATTTTTTTTTTCCATTAGAGAATCTCTCCTCCATAATAATAATGATACTAGTAGTTTAGTTTAGCTTCTTCTTCTTTTAAATTTAATTTTAAATAATCTTGACTAAGCTCAGTAGAGATACTTGTGTTTCAGATTTATTGATGACTTTGCAGATAACTTTGCCATATGATGCACCACAATTACTAAAAGCAACAAAAGACACAGCAGCTCTTTATTTGGCATGTGGTGTGGACCCTTCTAAGGTTGGTTTTTCTGCTTTCTAAGAATTTGGAAGCCCATATTTCCTGTGCGTTTAGCTGCCACAATATTCAAACATTTGGCTCTGACTTAGGTCTCTCTGTGCACAGGCCTCAGTCTTTGTACAGTCTCATGTTGCTGCTCATGTAGAATTGATGTGGCTTTTGAGTGCTGCCACACCCATTGGTTGGCTCAATAAAATGATTCAATTTAAAGAGAAATCACGAAAGGCGGTGCGTCGTTGTTGTATGCTTCTCTAATCTCTTTTATGTCTTCTTAATCATCTCAAATTCCTGTGTCTTGGCATCTGATTTTAATAACTTCTGCCCATCTAGATGTGAATCTAATTTTCTAGAGCTTCTAAAGTCTTCCGTCAATTTTCTTATCCCGTATAAGACAAATGGAGGAGCTTCATGCTTTTCTAGAATCTGTGAACATCCAATCCATTTTATTTTTCTCATATTCCAAAACCTTTAGTTTCATATATCCTGTTCTTTTGTACACAACAAAAAGGTGTTGGCTGGGATTGTATAGATGTGATTATATTATGCCCTTTTATCTAAAATATTAATATATTTGCATGTATACAATGAACTGTATTATTGGTTTAGAAATTCTTCTCCACACTGCATGACAGTTAAAACAAAAAATCTGGCCCAACAGACTGCATGACAGTTGAAACAAAAGCTCTAGGCCCAAAAATTGTATTAAACTCAGTAACCTTCTCGAAATTAGCATGTCAACTGCAATTTGCACTTGAAGATATTCTTTCCTCTCAGATGAAGTAGTCAGAGGACTAGGCAACATGCCCAACAGACTTCTTATAATCTTATCTGAAACCCCCACTGTGGGCTGATAGTTGAAGGACCCAATCATATACATTTCTCCAGTTAATAAATCTCCTGCTTCTTATGTTCCTGTTCCTTCTTTTATTTAATATTTGCTCCACAGTTGTAAAAAAAACCATCCAAGTTTGCACCTCTAGAATCTCTTTCGTGGTATCTAGGTATTGACATGGAATGTAGCACATAATGCTTTTTCTGAATTTGAAGATTCATGTACTTGTGCCAAGGGGTATTGAACATCAATAAAGTGGCCAACATGTGGTATCTTTTCTAGTATTTCATGCCATGTAGGGCAGCTCTGGTTTGTGCTTGGGAAGCTTGTAATCCATTTGCTGCAACATTCCATTCATTGAAATAATTGCTCTTACAATTTTATTTTTTCCTGATGTTTGATTTTTTCTTCTAGATAGCTCTTGTGACAATTGTAGTTTATTTTGTGTGCAGGGGGATGAAAATGTTGGGGTTGCCCTTCTAACCTATCCTGTGCTAATGGCTTCTGATATTCTTCTGTACCAGGTTATTTGCCTCCCTACTTGCAACATCGTGGAATATATGTTATATTATATGGATGAATCAGAAAGTTGATTTCAAATTGGATTATTGGTCCATCTTTTCCATTGCACTAGTTTCTTTCTTTCTTTCTTTCTTTTGCTATTTTATTCTCACAAAAAAAAAAAAATTAAAAAAAAATTGCTGAAGTGTTATTGTGTTGCTAAAGACATCACTCATGACTCATCTTAACTTATATATTGAGTATATCTAAAGATACATGATTCTCATAATTCAAACCATTATCTGCAGTCTGATCTTGTCCCTGTAGGAGAGGATCAGAAGCAACATCTTGAATTGACACGAGAGCTTGCAGAACGTGTTAACAATTTGTATGGAGGAAGAAAGTGGAAGAAATTGGGAGGGTAAGCAAACACATTCCTTCACATCCTTGAACAAAAACACAGATTTAAACAAGCCAAGCGGAGCTAAAACTGAATATCTTATGTTTGAGCTCTGTTTGACAAATACACAAGCAGAGCTTAGCTTGAATAGTATGTATTTGATCAGCATAAGTTAGCTGATCTGGCTCTATTTGGTCCAAATCTCTTTTAACCCCACACAACACCAAATCTGACCATATTTAAGGGAAAAAGAGTTAGAGATCTGGCAGTGGATGGCCATGCTTGCAGGCTGGCTGCTGGCAAAGACTAGATCTGGTGTATGAATGTATGATGATTATGAGGGAGACAAAATGGAATGGCAGAAAAGAAAGTGAGAAGGCAAAGAAAAAGGGAAGAAAGGGAGAGGGAGAGGGGAGAGAGTTTAATGGACATGGAGAAAGGTGGAGTTATGCAAGGAGGGGTTTGAGCCAAATCAAATGTGCTGGGGAAAAAGGAGCGGGGGTGGGGTGGGGGATTGTAAATGTGGGACATAAAATGGAAATGCAAAAGAAATTGACTTGAGGTTGATGTGGGTTCTGTGTACATAATTATTAAATGACCTAATGAGCTGATTTTGGGCTTTGTATAGTGGCTTGTTTTGTCCCACTTGATAGTTATTACCTTTTGGGTTTCATTTGGTTGACCTACCAAATTGAATTCAACTTAAGATGGCTTTAATCATTAATCTATATATCACTTATTGAAAAGTTCACTTTTTCTCTTGGATGTAATTGGAAATTGATGATTTTTCCCGTGCAACAGGCGAGGTGGTCCAATATTTAAGGTAGATTCTTTTTTATTAAACTTTCTAGTTCTCCTTATTATAGAACGCATTCATAATTGGCACAACTATTACAAGATTAGTTTCATCCATGTAGGTACCTGAACCACTCATTCCACCTGCTGGAGCTCGAATAATGTCTCTTACTGATGGCTTATCAAAGGTTTAAATTTGAATAAACTCTTCTTACTTCCTCTACTGTCTTAAATTTTCCATAGTAACCAGGATAACTACCCATTAAGTCATTAACAGAGTATAGGCAGAGCATTGTTATTTATACATTCTGAACTTTCTTTTTAGCTCTAAATATCTTTCCTCGGTTGACATGGGTTTGGATTGGTCTATAAAATGTATTAGTGTAGCCTTGATATGTTTAAATTTTCATTTACAAGTCACTCGGATTCATGGTGAGCATGATGAGGCATCACCCTTGAAAAGATTGTGTATTTCTAAAACTGTATTCTTCTCAGGCTAGTGTACATTCTGTAAATAACATTTTATCTATATGTGAAATTACAAGATGGGGTAACCATATGGCTACTAAGATGAAAATAATAGATGATTTGGCATATACCAATAACTAAACCTGTAAGTGGAGAGCATTTTAAAAACTCTTTGGTGTATTTTCAAAAACCTTAGGAGGTCATTCTTTCCCAGTGGTCTTATATACCTTATGTATTGAATTAAATAGTATTTTCTAGTAATCTAGTGACAACTTTAATTTCTGATTTATTAATTGATTTTATTCTTAGATGTCGAAGTCAGCACCTTCTGATCAATCTCGTATCAACTTGCTTGATCCAAAAGATGTGAGTTTCATTGTTTTGTTTTCATTATCAGCTTTCATTTGTGGGATTTTCCAAACATTTCTGGTTGTATAAGTTTGGACATTGCAAACTTATCCAAAAATAAAAATTAGATAATACAGTTATAATCTTGATTCTTGAACATGGCAAACAATGTGTTGAATAAGTTTGGTGGTACCTGATCCTGGTATACTCTCTGCATTAATCAATTATTACTGTTAAAGAAATAAGAAATGGTTGTCATTCAACTTTGGTTGACAGATGATTGGATGCTATCTTTTCCTTTAATTTAACCACAGCTTGATTGATATGAGTGGCCGTGCACTCTCATCCTTAAGGGGAGGTCAAGAGTTCAAAACCCCCTCTTGTATGGAAAAACCAATATGGCCAGCACTTTGCCCCTTAATTGGGCGGGCCCGGTGTGAACGGGGATTAGTAGTATGGTACGGGCTTAATGTTGCCTCCTGTAATTAGAGTCTACTCAGGGCACCTCGTGGTCTAACCAAATCTTTTCCTTTAATGCATTATTCATGTAATTACTTAAATGAAATAAGCTGCTTGAAACAGAAAGAAGCTGAAAGTGTTCATTCAAATTTTTCGTGGCATTGATATTAGCACTTGAATTACCAAATTCCCATTTTCATTTATTTGTGCTTAGCTTATTGTTTCTTTTGTAGGTAATAGCAAATAAGATAAAACGATGCAAGACTGACGCATTAAGTGGGTTAGTATTCCCTATTTTGTATGTCAAATGAATTCCAGAAAAAAAAAAATTAGACTTGCTTCAAATATTTATTAACAAATCTTTTTGCCCCCTAAATGGATTATATAATGTCTTCTGCCTTTTACTTGTCTCATGTTGTTCAGCTTGGAATTTGACAATCCTGAAAGACCGGAATGCAACAACCTTCTTTCTATTTATCAGCTTGTTTCAGGCAAGACAAAACAGGTGATGGGACAAGCTTTTTAAATATGCTGCAGCTATATACCTCAAAATTTAATTGCCTATTTTTCTCTGGAACTTTAAATTTAAATAAATCATATTAGTCCCTTGTAAAATGCACTTGTTCTCATTTTAGTCACTTTCTGTGGAATGTTTTCTTGAAAATGATGCAATTTGCAGCTTTCTTTCCCACATATTCCCTTGTTTGGTGTCTAGTTTTACTTCAACTGCATAATGTTTTAGGAATTAATTTTTGACCAGTTGCCTCAAAAGTTGTGCAATTAAAAGTGGCCAATTGGGATGAAATGGAGGTGAACTAAATTGGAAAAAGAATTTATTTTCTTCCACTAATACCAGTAATCAACTTATTGTGTGCTCATGTTACCTTATATTCTTTCACAATGGTAAATTGATTTAGAAAGTATATTTTCCAATTGCCTAAACAGCTTTTGCATTCTTGGAGCTTGATTACAATATGTAATTCATAATAATTTTTATTACAGGAGGTTGCAGAGGAATGCCAAAATATGAATTGGGGAACATTTAAACCCTTGCTTACAGATGCTTTAGTTGCACATCTACATCCTATCCAGGTTTATACTTTTGCATCTTAGAGTTGCTAGCTTATGAATCACACCAACACTTTTTGTTTTACAGTTGCTTAGTATAACTAGGTTGGTGTTGCAGAGTTACATGTTTCTATGTACTGAATCATTGTTCTAGGTGTAGAGGAAATACAGGGAAACAAAAGAATCAAGAACTTGAGTGGTGTATAGATACACTTTCCTACAAGTTTTTAATCGCCCTTTATAAGCAACCTGAGTTTCAGATAAAACTTGTAAGATACAAAAAGTTGACAAATTACTTGGGTTGCAATGGGATAATTCAACAAAAGGAGAAAAGTTAGGAAAATATCTCAATTTTCTTCAACTTATACTATAGTCATACAATGGCAATATAAAACCATCCTCAAACATGGAAATCATGGGTGGTTCGGTGAAGTTTTAAAACTTCCATTACCAACCTCCCATAAAGAAAATAATTTAAATGTAATAATTAAATTATTACAGATTAAACATTTGTAAAATTGGTCAAGAATTTATTATATTAATAAATATAATAAAACTAGTCTAGCAGAGATGTATTAGTAAACATGCACCGGCAAATCTTCATGAGAAGACCTTATTAGGAATCTTCATCAGCAGATTTTATATCATCTCATCAGTAGCCCTTCACTAGTAGATTTACATGAGAGGATTTGCTGGTAACCAAAATATTATTTAAGTTCCTGGTAACCAAAATATTATTTAAGTTCCTGGTAACCATGTCTGAAGTTTTAAGTACCCAATCTATATAAATCTCCAACAATCATTACCTAAAGAACGGTTTGTTCTTGAAACCCCTGCCGTTATAAAGCCGTCATTCACTTGATTTTCTAATTTGCAGGTTCGTTATGAGGAAATAATGTCAGATACTACTTATTTGGATGAAGTTTTGGCCAAGGGTGCTAGAAAAGCATCAGATGTTGCAAATGTTACTCTCAATAATGTGTACCAGGCAATGGGATTCTTGCGAAGACAATAATCCATGCTGTATGAATAATCTGATAAGAAAGGTGCCTGCAATAGCAACCTTGATGATGCCTTATTGGTACACCCAATACTCTTTACAAGTCAAGTTATACCTGCCAGTTCACCCCTTGATGAAGATAGAGATATTCACAATAGTGGCAGAAGGAGCCCACCGGCATTGAAGATGATCAAGACTTCTCTCACTTATAATTCTAATTCGTGATCAAATACAGGTGTTCAACTCTCCAACTGCCTCCTCGTTACAATCATAATTTGTTTCTTATATGAAGGTTTGGCATTGTTATTTGGAGAATACACTGCAAACCCCTGAATGACTAAACTAGGCTGAGATTTATATTTTTGTGCCAAGATGAGGCTGGATGTCTGACCACTTGTTACTTTTGGTTACCTTTTATTGCATACATGCCAAAGTTTATTTGAGTTAATGTGTCTTAGGTTTTGGTACCAATAACCTATTTGGAAACGTTTTGGAAAAACTAATTATGGATAATGCTATATTTATTCTCTTGAAAATTTCTTAACTAGATGCATCTTGGGGTTAATTGGCAATGAACACTGAACATAGTTGCTTGCTGGTAAAACCCTATTTTGAATTCATAATAATAATAATAATAATAATAATGCTAAAGTGTCATTTCGCACCGTGAACCATAAGCAATTCTTCATGCCGCACTTACAATTGCTATCCCTATACATTAGCTAGTAGTTGTAGACTAAATCAAAAGCTATCTACACACTAATATAATGTTACAATTAAATGTACAAGGGATAATATGACTAACACCTAAGTCAAGACCAATAGACCATAATTAAATCGCAGTAGAACAGCCAAATATTTTTAAACTCGCAGAAGACTTAACGTACAATTGAAAGACTTAATTATGTCTATTGGTCTTGACTTAGGTGTTAGTCATATTATCCCTTGTACATTTAATTGTAACATTATATTAGTGTGTAGATAGCTTTTGATTTAGTCTACAACTACTAGCTAATGTATAGGGATAGTTAGGCTAGTCTTTGGTATCTATTGTATATCTGTAATCTCTGAGATTGACAATCAACGCAAAACATTCACTCATCTGGTATCAGTTAGCTCAGGTGATCCTTTCTCTCTCTCTCTCTCTCTCTCTCTCTCTCTCTCTCTCTCTCTCTCTCTCTCTCTCTCTCTCTCTCTCTCTCTCTCTCCCCACCCCCCAACCATGTCTGCTAACTCCAGCGAACGAACGATCACCGCCGCCACCGTAACGTCACCGGCCACCCCGAATACCCTGTCCATGGCATACCATTTTGTGTCGATGAAACTTACCACAAAAAATTTCCTATTCTGGCGCACACAGCTGATCCCATTCCTTCGTGGGCAAGGCTTGTTGGGCTACGTAGGCAGTGACACCCCGTGCCTTCCGGTGGTGGTCACCACTCCGGCCACCAGTGAGGCGGCACAGCTTCAACCACCACGGCGAATTCGGCGTATACCCTATGGGTTCAATAGGATCAAATCGATCATTTCGCTGCTCATCTCATCCTTGTCCGACGAGGTCATATACCTCGTCGTCGGCCTTAGCACCTCCAGCAAGGTATGGACCTCCATCACGACGGCTCTGTAGTCGTCGACGCGGGCACGGTGTCTGAACCTCCTCGCTCAGTTCTAGTCTCTCTGGCAAGATGACACCACCCCGGTGAATACCTCGGCCGAGCCAACTCTTGGTGGAGGATCTAGCGTGGCCGACCGCCCAGTCTCGTTAGATGAACAAAATGTGTACGTGTTCCGCGACCTCCACCCGGAGTTTCATGCCGTGGCGTCCTCCCTTGCAGCAGCCGGAACACCGGTCTCCATCCCTCAGCTCTCAGATTTCCTCCAAGCACAGGAGTTCATATGGGCAGACTAGTTCGCTCTCGCCAGTGGCTCCCATACGGCGATGACAGCCGGCCGAGGCTACAAAAAGAACCACGAGTCCGGAGGTGGCGGGCGTGGCGGTGGCTTCGGTTAGGGTAGAGGACATGGACGCGGCGGCCAGGGTAGAGGACGCGGCGGTGGAGTTCCCCGCTGCCAGATTTGCAGATCGCACGGTCACACGGCGGTTTACTGCCACAAGCGCTATTCCAGCCATCCGCCGCCGCAGGCCCATGCGGCAGTTCCCGGCGAGGAGGTGGCAGTCACGCGGATGCGTGGTTCCCGGACACCGGGGCGTCATCCCATGCCACGTCGGACCCGGCGATGATGGCTCATTCTGAATCCTACACCAGCGGTGATGTTTTGCGTGTGGGCAACGGGTTAGATTTAGGAATTTCCAGTATTGGTCATGCGTCATTGTATTTCGTGTCTAGACCGCTCCGTTTATCTAATATTTTGCATGTACCTGATCTTTCAATTCCCTTATTATCTGTTAATTGTTTTACTGCCGATAACAACGTATTCTTTGAATTTCACCGTGATCATTTTGTTGTGAAGGATTGTCAAACCAAAGCAGTGTTCCTTAAGGGTCCTAGCACGGGGAGATTGTACAAGTTATCATTGTCTCGGTCACGTGTTGCGTACATAAGTGCTCGTGCGTCGTCAGATATTTGGCATCGTAGGCTTGGCTACCCTCATGCGCGAGTACAGAACCGTGTCTTACAGAATTGTCCGGTCACTCCACAAAAATCAAGTTCGTCTCAGTTGTGTTCTTCGTGCCAGCTTGGGAAGTCGTCCCGTTTCCCATTAAATAGGGTTATTTCTTCTAGTAATAATGTACTAGATTTATTGTACACGGACATTTGGGGCCCGACACTCGTTGTTTCTACCGGGGGTTTTCGTTATTTTGTCCTGTTTGTGAAGCATCATTCACGTTTTTGCTGGTTTTATCCCTTACGGTTAAAATCAGACATTTATAAAACTTTTGAGTCTTTTCGTGTGATGGTAGAACGTCAATTTTTGCGTTCTATCAAGTCTATACAGCCCGATCTAGGGGGTGAATACCGTCGTTTGCATACCATTTTCCAATCACTTGGCATTGTGCATAAGCAATCTTGTGCCTATACACATGAGCAAAACGGCCGTGTTGAGCGCCGAAACTGACACATCGCCGAAACCGGTTTGGCTCTATTAGCTGAAAGTTTAGTTCCCTTGAAATATTGGGATTATGCGTTTGAGACTGCCACGTATCTCATTAATTGTCTACCCTCTTCAACATTGAATTTTATCAGTCCCTATGAGTCTGTCTACCAAAAATCTCCACCATACACTTTCTTCCGTGTGTTTGGGTGCATGTGTTATCCCTATCTACGACCCTACAATCGCCATAAGATAGAATACCGCTCTGCACCATGTGTCTTCCTAGGCTATCCTACATCCTATAGGGGTTACCGATGCATGGACCCAATCACTGGAAAGACCTTTATCTGTAGGCATGTCTGGTTTGACGAATCTGTCTTTCCTTTTGCTACAGGCCCACAAGACCAAGTGACCACTCATGTTTTGCAACCACAAGTCCCATGGGCTTCTGGATCTATAATCTCGTATGAACCACCTACTCCGCCACTCAATGAGGTTCCTTTAGCGGTCCAGGAGCAACCGTTGGCTATCCAGGACCAACCTACAGCTGTCCCGGGAACACGATGTGGCGCCCGGGCTCAGCCACATGACCGGGGCCACGTCATGCGCTTACACCACATGACACGAGGGACAGGCGAGCAGTTTTATGCTCTAACAACCTCTGTGGATCCCACTTGCTACACCTAGGCGATTGGACATCCCCAATGGCATGACGCCATGGATCAAGAATTCAACGCCCTCTTACACAAAAACACATGGTGCCTCACCCCAGCCAAACCTGGTATGAATATCATCGGCTGCAAATGGGTATATCGCACCAAGCGTAAGCTGATGGGTCTGTTGAACGGTATAAAGCTCGCTTGGTTGCCAAAGGGTTCAATCAGGTAGCCGGCGAGGACTTCTTTGATACTTTTAGTCATGTAGTCAAACCGACTACAATACGCATGTTGCTTTGTCTTGCAGTCTCGCAGGGATGGACTCTTCGTCAACTAGATATCCACAATGCCTTCCTGAATGGGCACTTGTCAGAAACTGTCTTCATGCGATAGCCTCCGGGCTATGAAGACCCTGTTCACCCTGAGTCCCTGATTATGTGCGTCACCTCCAGCGATCTGTCGAGAGCTCAAGATGGAATTCTTACATACATGTTGAAGCTCATCAAGGGGTGGAAGCGACGATGGAGGTTGGTGATTGTCGTTGCTCCAGTCACGATGATGCTTCTGTCGATAGATGTTCTTCCTTTGGTCTAGCGACAATGCTAATTTATCGAAGAACAAATTAAAGGTGTGCGTGCATGTTGGCACAGGCTCCGGATGCGAAAAAGGAAAAGTTTAATAAATAACGACTGAAATTATCTTTTTACCTTCAAATTTAACCGCTTATGGGTGGAATTTTGATGCTGAACTAAATTGAGTAAGGTTTTCATAGTTGAGGACTTAATTAGACAATAATAATAGTTAAGGACTAAATTGATAATTTTGCTATAATCAACTGACTATTTTGGTTATTAACTCATGTTATAATATAATAATACTGGTAATAAGATTCGTGCAAAATAATACATTTTTATTATTTAATCCCATTACCATTTTTAGGGTAATTAAATATAATGGTAATATGATTCATGCAAAATAATACATAATAAGTTAAGGTTATGAAATAGTGTGATACAATTCCCTTTGCACAATCTATACTATCTATACTATATATAATAACAAAATCCTGAAATTTTAACTTCCCGCCCAATTCCTAAATAATCTATATTCCCAATAAAATATATTGATTTCTATTTTCCCATTCGTACAATAATTCTGGGTAAAAATTCTATTCTAAAATTATATAATAGTGTAATACAATTCCCTTTGCACAATCTATCTATACTTCTATACTATATATAATAACAAAATCCTAAAATTTTAACTTCCCGCCCAATTCCTAAACAATCTCTATTCCCAATAAAATATATTGATTTCTACTTTCCCATTCTTACAATAAATCTGGGTAAAAATTCTATTCTAAAATTATAAAATAGTGTAATACAATTCCCTTTGCACAATCTATCTATCTATACTATATATAATAACAAAATCCTGAAATTTTAACTTCCCGCCCAATTCCTAAATAATCTCTATTCCCAATAAAATATATTGATTTCTACTTTCCCATTCGTACAATAAATCTGGGTAAAAATTCTATTCTAAAATTATAAAATAGTGTAATACAATTCTCTTTGCACAATCTATACTATACTAGTTTTTTACGCGCATTGCACGATTGGGATAATGCCCATTGTTTTTTTTTTTTAAATAAGTACTTTAAAGTATATTAAGGCAAGATTATATTAAAATTGTTAATGCATAGATAATTGAAGGTTGAATTTGCGTATTTAAATAGGTAATTCTTCTCCCAAAGGTTGAGTCCCCAACCCCAAGGGCCCCCCACACCCGACAGAGCATTGTGGGAAGTTGTAAATCACGGTGACTCAATGGTTCAGCAGACATGACCAAATGCCGGTGCGAACAAGGAATCTGCCCACTTTAGACATAATTCCCGCACTGCCGCCGCCGAGGTTCAAACCTTGGTCTCTTCTCCCAAATACTGCCCACTAAACCATTGAGCTAAGTCCGTGCGGGTTAAATAGGTAATTCTAAGTTTACAAATGCAAGATAATATAGTCAAGATTGATTATAATTGTCAATAAAATAATTGTATAGGTATGGTTGAAACCAAATACGGGACATAAGGGAGAACAAATAAAAATTAGGGCATAAAATATTAAATATATACTAATATTGTTTGAGGATATTTCGACATTAGGATTTGTGGTTAAGTTCTATTAAGACTTTAATATTAGAATTAGATTAATGATGTAATTATAATTCTATATTAGACGTTAATATTAGAATTAGACTAACGGTGAATTAACGGTATCTAACGGAAAAGTTAAATGGATAATCATATTATTAAGGATAAATTAGAAAAACTTTTAAAAAAATCAAAACCTGAACAATTTGAACCATTCATTTGATTTAATAATTTGGCGGTCATTTTTTTATACCCAATGTTAATAATTAAATAAATTCGCATTCAAAAAAAAAAAATTAAATAAATTCGTTGGTCAAATCCGCTAATATAATCCGCTAACTGCTGATTGTCAAACAAGGACATTGCAAGGTAGTTCTCACTTCAATTTGTTGTGTGATTTGAATACTCTCTTTGTCACAAAATCTCTCAAGTAGTTAATATAGTTGGCTTTATTAATTATATATTTTTTAATTTTTTCATGGTATTAATAAAATACTTGGTAAATAAATATATAACATTATTTTGTATTATAACTTTGATATTTAATTAGAAAAATAGTGCACAAAAAAGATAATAGATAATATAGTGAATATAATCAATTGATGAATTTGAATGTAAAAATATTTACATTTGAGAAAAATAAAGACAATATAACTAATGAAAATATTTCTCTTAATTAATTTATTGATAATGAATAATTTTTTTCACTAAATTAAGACATTGTAAGGACAATGTAGCGAATATAATCAATTAATAAATTTGAATATAAAGAATTTTTATATTGTAGAAAAATAAAGACAATATAACTAATACAATTATTTCTCTTATTTAATTTATTGATAATGAATAATTCTTTTTTGAATAAAGGCATTGTGGACACATAATTCTAAATTAAAGAAATGCATATCTATAATTTTTTGTTGTAGCTACTAAATTATTATTTATATAATTTAATAAGAGTAAAATAGAGTACTAATTATGTCAACTTTGATTGGGATGAGGTTCGAACCTAAGACCTTTTTTTTTTTTTATTGAAATCAATGAGTAAGTTAACGGTAACTAACGGCAATTCTTAAAATTTTAACGGAGTTAGTAACGGTGTATGGGTATTTTAGGAAATTTTAGTGTAAAATTTAAATCTTATCAATTTTTTAATCAATCTGAGCCATTCATTTGATTAAAATCTGTGACCGCCATTTTTTCTACCCATTATAGGCCTAACTCTCTTGGGCTCTTATTATATAGTTATAGTTATATAGTAGATATAATAACAAAATCCTAAAATTTTAACTTCCCGCCCAATTCCTAAATAATCTCTATTCCAATAAAATATATTGATTTCTACTTTCCCATTCGTACAATAATTTTGGGTAAAAATTCTATTCTAAAATTATAAAATAGTGTAATACAATTCCCTTTGCACAATCTATCTATCTATACTATATATAATAACAAAATCCTGAAATTTTAACTTCCCGCCCAATTCCTAAATAATCTCTATTCCCAATAAAATATATTGATTTCTACTTTCCCATTCGTACAATAATTCTGGGTAAAAATTCTATTCTAAAATTATAAAATAGTGTAATACAATTCCCTTTGCACAATCTATCTATACTATATATAATAACAAAATCCTGAAATTTTAACTTCCCGCCCAATTCCTAAATAATCTCTATTCCCAATAAAATATATTGATTTCTACTTTCTAATTCGTACAATAAATTTGGATAAAAATTCTATTCTAAAATTATAAAATAGTGTAATACAATTCCCTTTGCACAATCTATACTATATATAATAACAAAATCCTAAAATTTTAACTTCACGCCCAATTCCTAAATAATCTCTATTCCCAATAAAATATACTGATTTCTACTTTCCCATTCTCACAATAATTCTGGGTAAAAATTCTATTCTAAAATTATAAAATAATGTAATAAAATTCCCTTTGCACAATCTATACTATATATAATAACAAAATCCTGAAATTTTAACTTCCCGCCCAATTTCTAAATAATCTCTATTCCCAATAAAATATATTGATTTCTACTTTCACATTCGTACAATAATTCTGGGTAAAAATTCTATTCTAAAATTATAAAATAATGTAATACAATTCCCTTTGCACAATCTATGTATACTATATATAATAACAAAATCCTGAAATTTTAACTTCCCGCCCAATTCCTAAATAATCTCTATTCCCAATAAAATATATTGATTTCTACTTTCCCATTCGTACAATAATTCTGGGTAAAAATTCTATTCTAAAATTATAAAATAGTGTAATACAATTCCCTTTGCACAATCTATCTATACTATATTTAATAACAAAATCCTGAAATTTTAACTTCCCGCCCAATTCCTAAATAATCTCTATTCCCAATAAAATATATTGATTTCTACTTTCCCTTTCCCATTCGTACAATAAATCTGGGTAAAAATTCTATTCTAAAATTATAAAATAGTGTAATACAATTCCCTTTGCACAATCTATCTATACTATATATAATAACAAAATCTTAAAATTTTAACTTTCCGCCCAATTCCTAAATAATCTCTATTCCCAATAAAATATATTGATTTCTACTTTCCCATTCATACAATAAATCTGGGTAAAAATTCTATTCTAAAATTATAAAATAGTGTAATACAATTCCCTTTGCACAATCTATCTATACTATATATAATAACAAAATCCTGAAATTTTAACTTCCCGCCCAATTCCTAAATAATCTCTATTCCCAATAAAATATATTGATTTCTACTATCCCATTCGTACAATAATTCTGGGTAAAAAATTCTATTCTAAAATTATAAAATAGTGTAATACAATTCCCTTTGCACAATCTATCTATACTATATATAATAACAAAATCCTGAAATTTTAACTTCCCGCCCAATTCCTAAATAATCTCTATTCCCAATAAAATATATTGATTTCTACTTTCCCATTCGTACAATAGTTCTGGGTAAAAATTCTATTCTAAAATTATAAAATAGTGTAATACAATTCCCTTTGCACAATCTATCTATACTATATATAATAACAAAATCCTGAAATTTTAACTTTCCGCCCAATTCCTAAATAATCTCTATTCTCAATAAAATATATTGATTTCTACTTTCCCATTCGTACAATAATTCTGGGTAAAAAATTTTATTCTAAAATTATAAAATAGTGTAATACAATTCCCTTTGCACAATCTATCTATACTATATATAATAACAAAATCCTGAAATTTTAACTTAACGCCCAATTCCTAAATAATCTCTATTTCCAATAAAATATATTGATTTCTACTTTCCCATTCGTACAATAGTTCTGGGTAAAAATTCTATTCTAAAATTATAAAATAGTGTAATACAATTACCTTTGCACAATCTATACTATGTATAATAACAAAATCCTGAAATTTGATCTTCCGCCCAATTCCTAAATAATCTCTATTCCCAATAAAATATATTGATTTTTTACTTTCCCATTCGTACAATAATTCTGGGTTAAAGTTGTGTATTGTCAAAAGATCGGCAAGGCATAACTTTTGACTCGATTGTCCGTTTTGGACAAATGTTTTTTTGAAATCCCGTATTTTTTCGTGATCTATCGAATGCAAACTGCCGTAGGTGGTTTGGTCCACCAATTTCTAAAAAATGCTTTATTAAATAGTTTCTAGGAAAAAACTATGAGAACCTTATGTTTCATTAATGAATTTTTAAATTTTTTAATTAAAAAATTGTCCCGTGCATTATTTAATAATCTCTCTTTATAATTGGTCAAATTATTTAATTATGGTAAATTAGGGAATTATTAATGCTGGTAATAGAAATCCTAGAAGAATATAGAATTGAAGTATATTTTATTATTTTTATATTATTATTGTGACTCACGGAATACAGTACAAGGATATTTAATTATGGTTATATTATTATTGTGTGCCTCATGGCCATTATATACTAACAAAACTTGAAAAGAAACTAATAATAATAATAATAATATAAGTGGTAAAAATAATATCTAAAAGTATTTAAGTGTTAATAATAATAGTAAGAATATTAACATAATAATTATAACATAGAATAAATCGTAATAATTAATAACTATAGTCTAGGATTAAATTTGGAATTGTTAGGAAAGATAAGCGACCTTTGGTGAAATTAACTCTTAAATAATTATATATCGATTTAAATATTCTTAATATATTACAAAAATTCTATTATGTGCATCGCACGGGTGAAAATACTAGTAATAATAATAATAATAATAATAATACAAATTAATTAAGGTTATGAATATACTCCCTCTGTCCCATTTTGTTTGTTCTGTTTACTATTCATTGGTCAATTCAACTCTTTCTTCATTGCTTATTTTCTTTAGTAATTTTTTATTATTTTTAAATTTGATTTTTTTAATGTTTAATAGTACTTTTAGTGTAGTTTCTAAATATATAAATTTTATATACCAAAAATAAACTTAATATTATGAAAAATTGAAGTAAAAATAGTTTCAGTCAAGCCTCGTTGACTAAACCAGACAAATAGAATGAGATGAAGGGAGTGTTAAATATATATACTTTGAATAGGCTTAATAATCATATGCAATCTTAGGGAGTATTAAATATATATACTTTGAATAGGCTTAATAATCATATGCAATCTTAGTTTGTTAATTCTGTTAAGTATTGTATAATCAGTTATTAGCTATGTAGACTTTTCATGCAAAATAATATATATATGTTATGAGTTAATAACTGATAATATGTAATGATTAAAGTTATGAGTTTTTTTTTTTTTTTGAAACAAAAGCTAAAACTTCATTAATGACTGAATAAATGAACGATACAAGCCGGCGGGATAGACTCCCACACTCCCGAGACAGATTCAGAAACGGTTGCCCGAGCAAGTTCATGAGCCACACGATTCACTGTTCTCTTGATATGGACCACTCTAACAGTCCCCATATCATTAGCAATCGACAAACATTGCTTAATAATTAACCCTACATACGAAAAATCAACATTACAGGAATTAAAAGCATTGCAAAAATTTAAACAATCAGATTCCAACACGTAGTTTGCACGATCTTGATCTTTAAGCCAAGTTAAGGCTTCTTTGGCTGCAATGACCTCGGCCAGAAACGGGTCATTAACTCCCCCGAGCCATCCACTTTTCGCCGCAACAAAGCCACCGGTGTGATCCCGGATAACAGCGCCAAAGCTCGCCCCCTCTGCGAATATAGCCGCATCTACGTTGCACTTGAGAGTGCCTTCGGCTGGCGGAACCCAGACCCCAGCATTCTCAGCAACCCTAGTTGCTCTCGGAGCTTTCGAATAGGCGGACGCCCAGATCACTTGAAACTGCTTTGCCCGATTAAGAGCCTCCAATGTAGATAGGCTTAATAATCATATGCAATCTTAGTTTGTTAATTCTGTTAAGTATTGTATAATCAGTTATTAGCTATGTAGACTTTTCGTGCAAAATAATATATATATGTTATGAGTTAATAACTGATAATATGTAATGATTAAAGTTATGAGTTAATCACCCTAAAAATGAAAATTAATCTTAATTATAATAAAGCAATATGGTCTTGTGAAAATTAAATGTTGATATTAATGGTTAAATGTTGGTATTAATTACATGTTGGTATTATTGTTAAGATTTAGCAAGTTCCATATGGTATTGTGAAAATTAAATGTTGATATTGATGGTTAAATGTTAGTATTAATTACATGTTGGTATTATAGTTAAGATTTAGCAAGTTTAGCAAACACTTTTTATATGAGTGAAAAACATATATATATATAACAGGAAACAAGTGAAGAAAATGTTTAGTGCAATACAACAAAATCTGATACAATACCCATATAATTACATGGAAATAGTGAATTTTGCAACAAAAATAATAATATAGCATTAAAAATGATGCCAAACCAGATATCAAAGGGAAAACTACCCCTGAAAACTATTTATAAAATATAAAAGGGAAAAGAACACAAAAGTGAAGGACAAACCAGATAAGGAAAGTAAATGTTAACACTTGAAAATCATTTTTAACTCTAAAAAAACAATTGGAATCTTAACTATAATATAGTCATATGGTTTGATGAACAATTATTGTTACAATTATTTTTTTAAATGATGATGATGATTAATAGTCATTTATATTTATAAATAATTGTTTGATCTTTAAAGGTCAATTGTATGTTACTACATCTAGAGTTAGAAATCTCAAAGGTCTACAAATTTTGGTTCGTGGTGACTCTAAAATTGTAATTTAATTACTATTGTAGTTTACTAAGTTCTTAAAAATTTGTAATATTAAATACTATGTACTATAATTTTAATATAGTTTAAGATTTGTAGTAATCACCCACCTTAAATATTATTTTAATTGTAAATATATTTATGTTCATAATTTTATCATAGAAATTCGCACATAATAATTATTAAATAACAAAAATTTTATATATGAATAAACCTCATATAGGGTATATTTTTATAACATATTTTTCGTGCACCGCACGAGACAAATACTAGTATATAATAATGGTAATAGGATTCGTGCATAATAATACATTATTATTTAAATTACCATTATTACCATTTTTTGTCTACAATGAAAATAATACATATATTACGTGTAAACATAATCTATACTATATATAAAAACAAAATCCTGCAATTTTAATTTCCCGCCTAATTCCTACAAAATCTCTCTTCCTAAAAAAATATATTGATTTCTAATTTCCTATTCGTACAATTATTCTGGGTTAAAATCCTATTCTAATATTATAAAATATTGTAATACAATTCCTATTGTAATCTATCTATCTATACATCTATTCTATACTATATATAAAAACAAAATCCTGCAATTTTAACTTCCCGCCCAATTCCTACAAAATCTCTCTTCCTAATAAAATATATTGATTTCTACTTTCCTATTCGTACAATAATTCTGGGTTAAAATTTATACTATATATAATAACAAAATCTTGAAATTTTAACTTACCGCCCAATTCCTAAAAATCTCTCTTCCTAATAAAATATATTGATTTCTACTTTCTCATTCGTACAATAACTCTGCGTTAAAATTATATTCTAATATTATAAAATAGTGTAATACAATTCCTATTGTAATCAATTAATCTATATATATATATATATATATATATATATATATATATATATATATATATATATATATATATATATATTATATATATATAAAATAACAAAATCCTGAAATTTTAACTTCCCGCCCAATTCCTAAAAAATCTCTCTTCCTAATAAAATATATTGATTTTTACTTTCCCATTCGTACAATAATTCTGCGTTAAAATTCTATTATAATATTATAAAATAGTGTAATACAATTCCTATTGTATTCAATCAATCTATCTATACTATATATAATAACAAAATCCTGAAATTTTAACTTCCCGCCCAATTCCTAAAAAATCTTTCTTCCTAATCTCTTTGCAAACTATTCATATTCTAATCTATATCTATACTATATACCAGTGTTGCAAAAATCATGTTGCTGGCCACGGCGATGAAGGCCGGAATCGGCCTCTTCTGCAGCCACCCCTCCGGGTGAACCGGCGATTAATTTTTTTTTTTTTTTTAAAGTTGTAATGTGTCAAAACTTCGGCACGGCATAGATTTTGACTCGGTTGTCCGTTTTGGACAAATATTTTTTTAAAATCGCGTATTTTTTTGAGATCTATCCACCGCAAACTGCCGTAGGCGGTTTGGCCCACTAATTTCTAAAAGAATGTTTTATTAAATAGTTTCTAAGAAAAAACTATGAGAACATTATATTTTGTTAATGAATTTTTAAAAATTTTTATTAAAAAATTGTCCCGTGTATTATTTAATAATCTTTCTTTATAATTGGTCAAATTATTTAATTATGGTAAATTAAGGAATAATTAATGATGTTAATAGAAATCCTAGAAGAATATAGAATTGAAGAATATGTAATTATTGTTATATATATTATTATTGTGACTCACGGAATACAATACAAGAATATTTAATTATGGTTATATTATTATTGTGCCTCACGACCGTTATATACTAACAGAACTTGAAAAGAAACTAATAATAATATAAGTGGTAATAATAATATCTAAAAGTAATTAAGTGTTAATAATAATAGTAAGAATATTAACTTAAGAATTATAACATAGAATAAATCGTAATAATTAATAACTATAGTCTAGGATTAAATTTTGAATTGTCAGGAAAGATAAGCGACCTCTGGTGAAATTAACTCTTAAATAATTATATATCGATTTAAATATTCTTAATATATTACAATAATTCTATTCCGTGCATCGCACGGGTGAAAATACTAGTAATAATAATACAAATTAATTAAGGTTGTGAATATACTAAATATATATACTTTGAATAGGCCTAATTTCATATGTAATCTTAATTTATTAATTTTGTTAAGTATTGTAACGTTATGTTGACTGATTTTAAATTCAAACTAATTTTTTTTTTTTTTGTCTACAATGAATTGGAAAATGACACTTTTGTTTTAATATATATATATATATATATATATATATCAAATCCTTCCTCAATTTTTAATTGGGAACATGTAATCTTAAATGCTAATTTTATCCATTTTCCCAACCAACTTTCATGAATTCTCTTTCTCTGTAATAACAATTCCCCATTCTTGTTTATTCATTACCAATTACCAAAATAACAAAATACTGTTTAAGCACACTGTAGTATGGCACATACCCCTCGTGCAGCACGAGCTAGATTTAATATATGCCACGTGGCATTTTGCTTTCCACAATACGTGCCCTAAAGAAAAGAAAGTCGAAAAGCAACTACATCAGTCTGTTATCTTAATGAATTTTAACATGTATGATTATGAAAGAGAAAATGAGAGAATGCAGAGAAAAAAAATTAAAATCTTTTTTAATGTGCCCAGTTAGCGTTGCACGTGTCAGTTCTGCGTGAATCTTGTGCTTAACGTGTCTCGGTTTCATCTTTTGTTGTTTTTTGTTTTCCTAGTAACCCACCTTACAAGAAACCATCTCTTGTCAAAGAATCTCAATTTTTTTTCCTCTTTTCTCCACCTTATGTTTTACCCCAAAAAATTAAGAAAAAACTACTAATATAGTTGCTCTAAAACAATAGATAATACTAGATGACCTTATAAAAACTACTCTTTTTTTTTTTGCCACTCTCATATGTGGCAATCTTTAATAGGTTGAAATATGAAATCTAAAAAAAAAAAAAAAATCATACAAAAATTGTTACATTAATTAAGAAGTGAGAAAAATTGTGTATTTTTTGTTAGGATAAAATTGTTAGAAAAATTGTTACATTAATTAAGAAGTGCAAATCAAATTCCAACTAGAAATGAGATCGAAAAGGCTTGATTCAAGCCCGAACTCGTGTGCGCTGGCACATGCGGGCACGAATGTCGTCCGAAAAACAATTTTGAATTTAATTCTGTTTCAGGTGTTACAAAGACGGATTTAATATCAACTTTAATGCCATAATGATGCTATTGATTCATACCCTATATAAGAAGGGAGTAGGACAACAGAACTTAGAACAACAAGAGAGTAGAAGAACACGAGGGTACACAACACACAAAGATAAGCACTTTTTCTTCTCAAAAAACTCTGCTCCTACTCTTTTTCTTGCTATTGTGTTTTGCCCGTGCTCTTGTTCACCGGGTTCGTTCGCTTGGGTGCTCAAACGTCGAACCGTTGTACGTTTTATCCTGGAAAACCTAGGCCACAACACTCCTAGCACTTTTGGGAGGTGGCAAATAAGGTTTTAAGGAAAGACAGACACTTTGCCTAACTCCTACTGCTCTTTTTTCCTTCTCCTTCTTTTTTTATTTTGAATTATGCTTTTAAGCAAAAATCCGTTCTCCATCTTTTGATACATTCGTTGGATTGGACTTATAACCTAAGGATTATTAGTTCCAATTTTGGTTGATATATATTGGTATATCTTTTTCGTAGATATACATGTATATATAACCTTTGAGACCGTTTTATATATATTTGTGTGTATATATATATATATATTTCGGATAAATATCTAATAATATTTTATATACTTGTGTGTGTATATATAAATATTATTTTTGGGATTTTAAATCGATTTTGGTTCATTATCTCCAACATAAAATGCATTTAAAAAAAAAAAAAAGATTCACATTTCTAACTTCCATGGTCACCAAAGAGAAAAAATAATAATGAAGTTGTATGTTGATTGCATGTACTGGCTTCAGTTGTATGGTGAAAAAGTTACTGTTAACAACTTTTTAAGTTCAAATATTTTGAGTGTTATAAAAAATAATTAATTGAACATTGATATTAATTGTTTAACAAGTTAAATAATTAATAAGGGCAATATAATCCAAAGACGAAAATTGGAAAGAAATCTGTTCCATAACTAAAACATATGCCACGCATTTTGCATCGGAAAACACGTGTTGATGAAGACAAAAGTCAAAGAGCAAAGACAATAATGCGAGAAGGGTCAAGGGTGTATAAGTAGGACAGGACAGTCAACAGTGCGCTTATTATCGCATTCGCATCATATCTCATCTCGCAATCAAATTAAACCGATCCAGATCCAGATCCAGATCCCGGAGCTCGGTGGTCGCCGCCGGAGAGAGATAGAGAAGAGATGGCGGTGAAGCTGTATGTTGATCGCATGTCCCAGCCTTCTCGTGCTCTTCTCATTTTCTGCAAGTAGGGTTTCTGCTTTTCACTCTACTTCTCCAACACTTTCTATTTAAGCATTAAGCTTTTAATTTGTTCGAATTAGCGATTGACCATGTCGATCTGTTTTCCTTAAATCTGTGTTTCTTCAACTTTTGTTTGATGAAGGGCGAATGGGATAGACTTTGAGGAGGTCCAGATACAGATTGCTAAAGGCCAGCATAGAACTCCTGAATACGCAGGTCTATCTTGGGACCAAAAATGGAAAATAAAACTATTATGATTTCTTTAGATAATAATTTTTGTTATTTGTTTTTATTACAGCAATTAACCCCATGAAACAAGTGCCTGCTGTAGTTGATGGAGACTTCAAACTGTTTGAAAGGTACTACTTTGGCTACTTTCTTCATCATTGTTAATTGCTATATACTTAATACTTACACTTCCTTGGGTGACCATGGTTATGAGCTCAGGCCTCGGAGATCTATTGCCTATACTTTTTATTATTTGTACTTGATGAGTGGATCTTTGGATCTAGGAGTACAATTCACATTGAGTTGGAGCTAATCATGAGTAGGGATGGCAATTTCAACCTCCATACCCGCATAGATAGATCGGGTATAGTGCGTGGTGGGTCTTAAATAATAAAACCCGTAGTGGGTCGAGTTGGATGCGAGTTTTATATACAAAACCCACATAAAACTCGACCTCACCCACCATGTTAATATGTATATATAGGGTTCAAATGATAATATGACCTAAAGAGTGAGGACGGATCATAGCTGCCCATTAAGATTCATCCATGGTTGATGGTTTTAGTAAAAAAAAATACGGTGTTAATTTTATAATTATTGTAAACTTGGAAGTTTGCAATATTTATAAAATTGACCTTTTTCGTTTTTCTTTTATTTTTTTTATTTTTTTAGCAATCCTCGACCATTGATGTACTCAAATGGACTGATCAAATCAGTCATAGCTTTTTTTTTTTTTTTTTTACCTTGGAGCTTGTTTTCACTTGAACCCTCTCATATATATATAATTATAATTGATTAATTACTTAATAGTAAAATAAGTAATAGTATGCATTTATTTCTAAAAGTTTTTATAACTCTTTAACTTTTTATTATTTTTAGTTCTAAACTAGTAAGTTTTTTTGAAAAAAAAAAATTAACAATGTAGTTGTTACTTATTAGATTTAAATTATTTTATTATTTTATGTTTAATATGATTAGTGAATTTTATTATTTTATTATGGGTAAACAATTTAAATATTATTATTGTTTGATTTTTTAAATAAAATAGTAAGCGGTGAGTACCATTAGTACAGTCAAAGTGGCCCGGCCCAGCCCACCATGGGCCTAATTTTTGACGGGCTTTTGTGGGCCGGCTTGTCAAGTCTGTGGGTTGGCAAGCCGGTCCGTGGGCTTTTTTTCTTTTTGAATTCAAAGTTCAAAAAAAATAAATAAAGTCTACAAATACTAACATTGTGAATTTTCAATCCAATTTTATAGTCTAACAAAAATGAATATTAAATCAAAGTTCAAAAAATAAATAAAATTAAAAATAATATTAATTTTTTCGTGTTTAAAAATTTTAAAAATTACATTTTTTAAAATGTTTATATATATATATATATATATATATATATATATATATATATATATATATATATATAGTGAAAGGTTCTCGTGCGGTTGAATGCTTCCCGTGCGTTTGTGCGGTTGATTAATGTGCGTGAGATTTGTAATCAATGTGCGTGAGTGTTGTGCTTAATGTGCCTGAGATTTGTACTTAATGTGCGTGAATGTGTAAAATGCAGCAGAAAATATTGATGTCACCTTCTTTCCCATCCCCAGTAGCCATTTGCCCCCTCCCGGATGATGATGATGCGGAGGCGAGCTATGGTGGTTAAAAATTATGGGAATAATACAACATAAACCACACTTAACTGCTGTGCAAATTTTACTGTGCGTGCGTTATTTATATAAACATTTAACTGCACTGAAGGTAGCTGATAATCCAGAATCCATGGCCAAATTGAAGGAAGAAGTAACAAGAAACTTGGGCGTTAATGTGCGTGAGTTTCTGTTCTGCTTCCTTCTGAGCTCGTAATTCTGAAATACGCACGCACATTAAGCACAAATCTCACGCACATTAAACACAATACTCAGGCACATTAAGTACAAAACTCACGCATATTAACATGACTCACATTAAGTACAAATCTCAGGCACATTGAGTACAAACATCACGCACATTAAGTATAAATCTCACGCACATTAATCCACTGCACATCCCATGGAAGCAACAAATGCACCTGATCCCTTCCCTATATATATATAAAATATAAAATGTTACACAACTGTGTAACATATGTATATTAAAATTTTTTTAAATGGGCTTGGCCCGCGGGTTGTCCCGCAGCCCGCATGGGCTGCGGGTCGATTCCAGCCTGTCCCGTTAGGCCCGCATTTTTGAAGGCCTATTTTTCCATGACCCTAACCTGCCCCACCGCGGGGCGGGTGCGGGCCAGCCCACGGGGGCTTCGGCCCACTTTGATAGTACTAAGTACCATGGTGGATACCCCATCCAGTGGGGAGGGTGGATTTGAAAAAGTTCACCCGCTGCGATTGGGGTGGGGATGGGTGGAGAAAGTATAAGGGTGGATCGAGTGGTGGATGTGTTCATCCCTGACCCAATGCTGTGGATCTTTGTGGCTTTGAGTGACGTGTTTGCTAACAACTGTTATGTGCTTTTCAGTCATGCAGCTCTCAAATATCTTGCTGCTGCAAATGGCGTTGCAGACCATTGGTGAGTTTAGTTTGCTATGCTTCTGCGGTTCATTCCCAGTTATATAATGTTTGAAATAATGACATTTTATATGGTACAAAAAAATGGCATTAATTTTGAAGAACATCATTAGACGCACAGATGTATATTTGATAAATACATACATTCATTGAATGCTTTCAATACTAGTTTTATTTATAGGTAGGCATGAATTATTGTAAACATTCAGTGTATGTGCCGGGGACCCTAATTTCCATTGCACTTTGAAGGTACCCAGCTGATCTACAGAAGAGGGCAAAGGTAGACTCGGTTTGCGACTGGCACCACTCTAATCTACGCCGTGGCGCAGGTTCTTAACTTTTCTTTGATAAAGAAGATTCCTTTCGTCTTCCTGCTCATGACTACAGTTAAAATAATTATCCTTAAAAATGCTGTTAATCTAATTACCCGACTTTAGAATGTTAGGAGGTCATTGGTGAAAACCAATACTCAATGAAGGATTGAATTGCAACGGCATCCCTTATCTCAAAACTATAATTATTTTGTAGTAGCCTTATGGGATATAGCAGCGTGTTGGATCAGCTACGTCGTCATGTTGAACAAAACCATTGTCTGTTATGAGTAGAAAACTAGAAACCATCTTTTTTTTTTTTTTTTTTTTTTTTTTTTTTTTTTTGAGTGACGAGGAAAACCCGTAGCCCTACCCAAGGGTGTGCATTGGGAAAGTCTCGGCTTGTGACCCTAGCTGACAAAAGGAGCACAAGAAAGTAAATTAGCCTAGGTTGCCTATAGCTGACTGTCTCAAACCAAGAAGGCCAATAGGCCGTTCCCACTGGTTATCAAGTTAACAACTTGACTAACTTGGCTAGGGTTGCTCCAGAAACGATCTTTCTTGGTGACACAGGAGATGGTGATTACTTACTAATATAAAGGCGATTGTAATTACATTTTTATGTCTGAAGATCACTATGATTTACAAATGTTTACTCTCTTTTGCCAGCCGGGTATGTTTTTAATACTGCACTTGCACCCGCATTTGGCTTGCCTTGCAACCCACACGCAGCAGCTGAAGCTGAGAAAGTCCTGTTGGCGTCCCTCGGTACACTCGAATCCTTCTGGCTCCAGGGAGATGGCGATTTTCTACTGGGAAATACCCAACCTTCCCTTGCAGACCTTAGCTTAGTTTGTGAACTAATGCAACTTGAGGTAAGTGACATTTTTTACTTCTGCTGCTTTTTGTTTGAAAGTACTCCGCGGGGTTTCTGAATATGATAAAGAACAGACCTGCTAAGCCACATTCATAGCAAAACCGTAGGATAACTCCTGGCTATTCAGGTATTGGACGATAAGGAACGGGAGAGAATAATAAGCCCATACAAGAAAGTTCTGAAGTGGATGGAAGATGTGAAGGAAGCGATTCAGCCTCATTTCGATGAAGTGCACACCACACTCTTCCACGTCAAAGAGATGCTGAAGCAGAAACGATCTGCAGCAGCCGCCGAGAAGTAAGCAAAGGACGCAAAGATAGGCAGCAGCTTGCTTGTAATAAAGCTCATTGCTGAACCTTCATGGATGATTGTTGCCCCCAGACTGATCTTTGTGTGATCCCCCACTCCTCAGGAATGCAAGCTTTTTCCTTGAATAATAAATCCACATTCTGTAGGACTTTGCTGTTTTGAAACATATGTTATGAAACAATGCTGTAATATGATATGCTTAATCTTATCAATAAAAGCTGTTTTGTGTGCTTTCAACTTTTCAAGAATTGAACAATTTCTGGCCAATAATTTGCCATCATTAGAACTGTCAAAACAAGTTAAGCCAGCGGCTCACCTTGCAATAAAGGCGCAATAGTTATGCCACTTTGTAAGGTGAATTTGGTTCAAAATATACAATTTATATACTGTATGTTCACAATTGAACATTCAGTATATAAATTGTGAACATTTGGTATGTAAAATTGTGAACATTTAGTATATAAAATTGTGAACATTCAATATATAAATTGTGAATATTCAGTATGTAAATTGTGAATATTTAGAATATAAAAATTGTGAATATTCATTTGGTAAATTGTGAACATTCAATATATAAATTGTGAATTTTTTTGGATCTGGGTCTATCTTCCACAGAATAATTTGCCAATAAAGGCGGGGTGGACTGACTTTCGAGGCACGCTTTGTTCTATATATATATATATATATATATAGAGAGAGAGAGAGGGAAGGGATCAGGTGTGGGATTCGCTTCTCGTGCAGTTGTGCGGTTGCACGCACATTAAGCATTAACTTGACGCACTTTAAGTATACAACACACGCCATTAAGCACACAAACAAAACACCTTAAGAACACAACCCCACGCACCTTAAGCACAAACCTCACGCACATTAAGCACAAAACTCACGCACCTTAAGCACAAAATCCATGCACCTTAAGTTTCAACAACTACTCAAATTAAGCACAAACTCACGCACCTTAAGCACAATACTCACGCACCTCAAGTACAAAACTCACGCACCTTAAGCACAAAACTAATGCACCTAAGTTTCAACAACTATTCACATTAAGTACATACCAACATACCTTTAAGCACAAAACTTACGCACATTAAGTACAATACCCACGCACCTTAAGTACAAAACTCACGCACATAACTCACCGCACAACCGCACGGGAAACATTCACGCATATATATATATATATATACTAGTTTTTCTAAGCGCTTTGCGCGAATAGGATAATGCCCAATACTTATTTTTAAACAAGTATTTCAAAGTATATCAATGCAATATTATATAGAAGATGTTCATGCATAGGTAAATAAATGTTGAATTTGTTTATTTAAATTGGTAATTTAAAGTATATAAATGCAAGATAATATATGAGATATTGATTATATATAATTGTCACAAAAATAAATTTGTTTGCAACTTTGTAATAACGTTAATCTAAGTACTAAGTCTAAAAGCGATAGTCTAAATAAATAATATTTTTGGTTTAAATGTTTCTAATTCTTGTTTAGGTAGCATTGTTATTGTTTTCATCTTCATTCAGTACATGTCTTTTTTTTTTTTTTTTTTTTTTTGGTTATTGGTATTGTGTCATGTGCAATTGGTTTATTGGTAGTATCATAGAGGGATTCATCATGCAATGAGATTATGGTGTATGAAATTTTAGATTTGTCTTGTTGTGTACAAGGTTAAAAAAATCGCTAGGCGCCTGGGACTGCCTAGGGTGCCTAGAGCGATTAATCGGCGTCTAGGCGCGATATTTGCAACACGTACTGGTTGTGTATATGACTGAGATCTTAGTTGTGCTATGAACTCTTTATCTTACAAGCACATGTTGATATTTGGTAGTGGTAGTTTTTCCTACATGTTTCATGTGTTATGAGACATCTAATTCTAAATTAATTAAATGCATATATATTATTTTTTTTGTAGCTACTAATTTATTTTTTAATTTAAGTAATAAGAGCAATAAATTGTTCATAATTATGAATATATAGTTCAAAAATTATGAACATATAGTTCTATAATTATGAACATAACGTTGTGAACATAATTATGAACATATAGTTTGGTAATTATGAATATAGAGATTAAATAATTGTGAATATGAAGTTAAAAAATTATGAATATATAGCTTTATAATTATGAACATATAGTTCAATAATTATGAACATAGAGTTCTGTAATTGTGAATATAGAGTTCAATAATTATGAATATGAAGTTAAAAAATTATGAATATATAGTTCAATAATTATGAACATAGAACTGTGTCCACATTGCAAGGTGGATACAGTTCCACGGCATAACGATTGAATAAAGTGGCGTACATACTTTTCATCCACAATAATGAAATCATTAATTTTTTTTAAAATTTTCATTCGTTGTTGAGACAAATTGTTTTGAGAGTTTGTCAATGACAATTGTTGTCAATAGATGATGATAATAAATAATTTAAAATATAAGGTTACAATAGATATTGTTATAATAATATAGTAAAAATTAACATACAAATTTCTTTAGAAGTTTTCATGCATTGATAAAAGCATAATTGAAATATTAAATTTTGTTCTCAATAATCAAAAGAAGATTAATTAAACGAAAAAAAAAAAAAACTGAATTTAAATTTATTATTTTTTTAATGAAAGAAAATCAAATGATTATCAAAGTTCCTGATTTATAGTCATTGAAATGCTATGTATTTAGTCAGGCTAATTATTTGACCAAAGTTTATGTTAAATTTTATATTTTATTTTTAATACATTTTAACATATTCGTAGTATATGTTTAACAATTATGCTAACTCTAATTGGAATGAGGTTCGAACCTAAGACCTTTCTTATAGAAATTAATGAGTAAGTTAAAAATAATAAATAGTTAACGGAATATTCCGTTAATAAAGTTTATACTAACGGAATTTAAGATTATTTAATGAAAGAAAATAATATAATAAAGGGTAAATAAGAAAAATCATTAAAAATACAAAAATCAAAATACTATGAACCATTCATCTTAAGAAACAAGTAGTACCGACATTTTTTTATTTCGGTTAAGGGCCTAACATTATTGGCTCTTATTAGAATTGTATATATATATATATATATATATATATATATATATATATATATATATATATATATATATATATATATATATATATATATAGGGATGCACTCAGGTGCGAATAAATGCTCAGGAGGGAAATGCGAACGAATCAGTGCGCGACACGTGTCCAGATCTAATAACTTAAAAAAAAAAAAAACGCGGTGGCATTTTCGTAAATAATTGAACATCGAAGTGCAAGTAAAATCACTTACAAGTGCACCCACTTTCACCTATTAGTGCATGTAATTTTGCCTTGTTAGCATTCACTTTCCGCAAACATTCATGCACCTGGGTATGCTTATAACTATATGTGCAACTATTTATAACTATAGGTGCAACTACTTATAACTATAGGTACACCTACTTTCACCTATAAGTGCATGTAATTTTGCCTTGTTAACATTCATTGATCTGAGTTCAGCGGGTAGTAATACCCCTGAAAACCACTCGCAAACATTCATACACCTAAGTGCAACTACTTAGAACTATAGTTGCAACTAAGTATTGATGCTCAGTGTAAATTTTTACTTGCACCTATAATACATTTTACATGCACTTCGATGTTCAATTATTTACGAAAATGCCACCGCGTTTTTTTAAAAAATCAGTGTTTCTCATCCATTAGATCTGGACACGGATGAACATAATTCATTCCTATTTCGCGCCTGGCGAAGCATTCGCACCTGAGTGCGATTATATATATATATATATATATATATATATATATATATATATATATATATATAGGGAAGGGATCAGGTGCTGAAAGGACTTCCCATGCAGTTGTGCGGGTAGACGTACATTAAGCATTAAACTGACGCACTTAAAGTACACAACACACGCACATTAAGCACACAAACAAAACATCTTCAAAACACACACATACATCTTAAGCACAAACCTCACGCACCTTAAGCACAAAACTCACGCACCTTAGCACAAACTCATGCACCTTAAATTTCAACAACTACTCACATTAAGAACACAAATCTAACGCATATTAAGCGCAAAACACACGCACCTTAAGCACAAAACTCATGCACCTTAAGTACAAAACTCACGCATCTTAAGCACAAAACTCATGCACCTTAAGTACAAAACTCACGCATCTTAAGCACAAAACTCATGCACCTTAAGTTTCAACACTACTCACATTAAGTATACACTCACGCACCTTAAGCACAAAACTAACGCACCTTAAGTACAAGACTCACGCACCTTAAGTACAAAACTCACGCATATTAAAAACGCACAACCGCACGGGAAACATTCACCCACACTGGAACTTAATTATATATATATATATATATATATATATATAGTGAAAGGTTCCGTGCGGATGTGCGGTGAATTAATGTGCGTGAGATTTGTAGTCAATGTGCGTGAGTGTTGTGGTTAAAGTGTCTGAAATTTGTACTTAATGTGCGTGAATGTGTAAAATGCAGCAGAAAATATTGATGTCAGTTTCTCCCCCATCCCCTGTAGCCATTTGCTCCCTCCCTGATGATGATGATGCGGATGCGAGTTATGGTGGTTAAAAATTATGGAAATAATACAACAGAAATCCACACTTAGCTGCTGTGCAAATTTTACTATGCGTGCGTCATTAATATAAACATTCAACTGCACTGAAGGTAGCTGATAATCCAGAATCCATGGCCAAATTGAAGGAAGAAGTAACAAGAAGCTTGGGCATTAATGTGCGTGAGTTTCTGTTCTGCTTCCTTCTGAGCTCGTAATTCTGAAATACGCACGCACATTAAGCACAAATCTCACGCACATTAAACACAATACTCAGGCACATTAAGTACAAAACTCACGCATATTAACATGACACACATTAAGTACAAATCTCAAGCACATTGAGTATAAATCTCACGCACACTAAGTATAAATCTCACGCACATTAATCCACCGCACATCCGCACGGGAAGCAACAAATATACCTGATCTCTTCCATATCTATATATATACTAGTTCTTTACGCGCATTGCGGGATTTGTATAATGCCCAATGTTTTTTTTTTAAATAAGTACTTTAAAATATATCAAGACAAGATTATATTGAAATTGTTCATGCATAGATAATTGAATGTTGAATTTGCGTATTTAAATAGGTAATTCTAAGTTTACAAATGCAAGATAATAATATAGTCAAGATTGATTATAATTGTCAATAAAATAATTGTATAGGTATGGTTGAAACCAAATACGGGACATAAGGGAAAGCAAATAAAAATTATGGCATAAAATATTAAATATATACTAATATTGAAGAGCTAATTACTGATTGCCAAACAAGGACATTGCGAGATAGTTTCCCACTTCAATTTGTTGTGTAATTTGAATACTTTTTTTGTCAATAAAATCACCAAGTAGTTAATATGATTGGCTTAATTATATATTTTTTTATTTTTTTAAAACAATAATAATAATAATAATAATAATAATAATAATAATAATAATAATTATTATTATTATTATTATTATTATTATTATTATTATTAAAGACATTGTAGACACATAATTAATTCTAAATTAAAGAAATGCATATGTATTATTTTTGTTGTAGCTACTAAATTATTATTTATAATTTATATAATTTAATAAGAGTAAAATAGAGTACTAATTATGCCAACTTTGATTGGAATGGGATTCGAACCTAAGACCTTTCTTATTGAAATCAATGAGTAAGTTAACAGTGAACTAACAGAAATTAACAGAAAAGATAATATTTAACGGAAAAGTTAACGGATAATCATATTCATTAAGGATAAATCAGGAAATCTTAAAGGAAAAATTAAATTCTGATCAATCTGAGCCATTCATTTGATTAAAAAATTTGACCGCCATTTTTTCTACACATTATAGGCCTAACTCTCTTGGGCTCTTATTAGTATATATATATATATATATATATATATATATATATATATATATATATATATATATATATATATATATATATATATATATATATATATATATATATATATATAGAATTACATTCAGGTAAAAACAATCCTTAAAATATAAACACGTGGACAAGATGTGGCTGTTGGATCTTAATGTTGGACGGTTAGGATCTGTGCGTGATATATATGGTATTTTATTCAGTTTTTATGTTAAGGAGGGTAGTTATGGTATTTTATCTATTATAGTAACCTAGTCAAACTATTCTTTCAATTCCACGCCCCACCTAGTCAGATTAGTCTTAGTTTTCACGTGTAGTGTGTCTGGTTCTCCGCCTTCGCTCTCTCTTCACGTTCGCAGAGTGTGTTCGACAGGCTCTTCTAATCGCATCGGCTGGTCTATTCTCGTCGTTCGGTCGTCTCTTCCACGTAGCAATGGCCGTCGGTGGGGGCCACGGAAAAGCGAAGCGGCGGAGACCACCGATGTCGGCCAAGGTTTGTTCTTGTTCTATTATCGCCATTTTCAATTTTATTTTGGGGGTTCTTGTGTTTTGTGCTTCATTGTACGCAGCTTAGTCTCTGTGTAGTGGTGTGGTATGGTGGGCGCCGGATTTCCATCGGATTCTACATCTAGTTTTTTTTTTTTTTTTTTTTTTTTTGTGGGTGTAGGTTTTGCTCGTGGGTGCCAATCTTCCTAGCATTTTTCTGATCAATTTTGTGTGCACTAGCGTAGAGTGAAGTAGCTCTGCCAGTTTGGGTTTTTTATTTTTTAAAATGTTTTTTACGCCTTTGTATTCTTGCCGTAGGGGTGGGGTATGGTGGGCGCTTCATTTCCGCCGGAATCCACAGCTTGGGTTGTTTTTTTTGTTTGTTTTTTTTTTTTTGTATTTTATTTTTGGTGTCGGAGTTGCTCGTAGGTGTCGAATTTTCTTGCATTTTTCTGATTAATTGTGTGTGCACTAACGTAGAGTGAACTGCCAGCCTGGGGTTTTTGTTGTTGTTTTTTTTTTTCTAAGAATTTGTATTCTTGCCGTGTGGTGGTGGGTTGGGTGGTTACTGTTGGTGTTGAATTGGTGTCATGGATTTCTAAACTGAAATGCTATTTTTAGTTTAGTTGTGGCCATGGCGTTTTATTTTGCTATTGCATTTAATTTGATTGCTTAATTGGTGTTGTTATAATTTGCTGGTTTGTTTGATGTGTGTAACCCCAAACGCCTTCTGCAAGCACCCAAAGCTACTATACATAGTTGCAGGCTGGGTAGGGTGTTGATGGCAAAACGTGAATCTTCACCATTATCATTTTTTAATTAGTAAGATTCTTAGGAGCCATTCAGCATTCATTCCACCACTGTAGATCTGCAGTGTTTTCCTTCTCAATATCCGACCATCTTTCTTTGTCTTTTCATGCTCCCATTCCTTTTTAATCTCAATCCTCAACGATCCAATACCATAAAACACAACAAAATGTCATTCAATTCACTAGTACGAGAAATCCCAAAAAAAAAAAAAAACATTATTAATTTATTAGCTGGAATGATTAAGTAAGTACGACCTTGTTATTGAAAACCAGAGACCAATATAATGTCGTCCTTTCTTGTTCTCATCTTGTTCACTGTGTAATTTTGTTATTTCTCATTTCTGTAGAAATAAAAGGTTGTTGACAGTAATGTAATCTTCCATTTTTATATAGGTTTATTACGATGTGAAATCTTAGTTTAATAGCCGTGTGCATTTCTTGCTATGTCTGTGTGCTCGCAGGGGTAGAAATTTATGTGTTATCTGGTTATAAATATTGTTGTTTTGTTTTCCAGGTAAGAAGTCCAAGGTGTCGCGATGTGTTCTAGGTGGGGCACCAAGTTGTGTGAGTGATGACGACTTCGTTTCGCCACAGTTGGCATTCTTTGCAAGGTTGGAACAAGACCCGTTGTGGAATGTCCTTGATGATGATTCGATGTCCGAAGAGGAGTGTGCTCGCAGTTAACTAAACATGTGCAGAGCAATTTTAAAATTAATTTCTTCTAATATTTTTGAGAGGGTGTGTGCTAGCTTTTGTCTGTAAATGTGTATGACAGTTTGACGCCCGATTTTGTGTAATTTTTTAGCAACTATGTTTGTTTTTTGGTTCCTTCACTGTTTGTTCAACATGTTGTAAATATATTTTAGAGGGTGTGTGCTCGCAATTAACTAAACATGTGCACGGCAGATTTAAAAACAATTACTTATTATATTTGATAGGGTGTGTGCTTACATTTGTCTGTAAAGGTGCACGTCAGTTTTAATGCCAGGTTTCATGTATTTTTTTTAGCTCATGTTTTTGTTCCATGGTTCCTTCACTTTTTGTTTAAAAACATGTTCTAACTATATGTTACAGGGTGTGTGTTCGCAGTTAACTAAACAAGTGCACGGCATGTTTTAATATAGTTACTTATTATTTTTGATACGGTGTGTGCTAGCATTTATCTGTAAATGTGCACGGCAATTTTGATGCCCAGTTTTGATGCACATTGTTTTAATAGCAAATGGTTTATTCAAAACCACACTAATCTGCGAGTAATAGAAATTACGAATAACGTGCACACATTAATTGATTACGAATCTGTTTTTTTTTTTTTTTTTTTTTTTTTAGGTGTCTGAGGCTGCATATGATAGGCGTGTGAGGTGTGTGCAATGTTTATATTTTCCTGTGCGCGCAGCAATTCTTATTTTTATGATTTTTGGTCAGACGTCGACGTCCCTCGATTGGGATATATTTTCGCCACTGTGTGCACCGCAATATGTTACAGTGTGCTTGCCTGGGCAACATGAGTTTAATCCTCCAACATGTGTGCACACATATATCTTCATGTGTGCGTATGTTACTCCACGCGGCTATTTTTGTTAAAATCAAGTGCTAGTAATAATAAGTCTGATAAATACAAATATTCAAGTACGAGTCCTTCGTATGAGGTCTTCTCATTTTGTGTTGCAGGTTTCTAGTATTTCACTCCATCATCACCTATTTCCATAACACTCTTGTGCATCGTGTTCACGTTGTTATTCCCCTGTTGACCATAAAAAAAAAAGAGTTAATACCCAAAATCGTCCTCGACTATAGTGGTTTTTCTCAATTTCGTCCTAAACGACTTTGGTGACCTAATATCGTCCCAGACTTTTGTGTTTCGCTCAATTTAGTCCTCCATTTGTTATTCCGTCAAATTGATGTTAAATAAAGGGACAATTCAGTAATGTCAATATTGATCTCTCTTTACTTTCAACTTGTGAAGTGAAATTCCTCTTTCTTGTACGAATTACACCCAGAATTACTCCCGGACCTGCAAATCAAATTTTATATTCGCAATTTTAGGAGTAATTCTGGGAGTAATTTGTAAAAAAAAAAAAGGGATTTCGCAGTTCACATGTCTATGAGTAAAGAGATGTCAATATTAAAATTACTAAATTCTCTATTTATTTAACACCAAATGGACAGAATAACAAATGAGAGACTAAATTGAGCAAAAACACAAAAGTCTGGGACTAAATTGAGTGAAACACAAAAGTCTGGGACGATATTAGGTCACCAAAGTCGTTTAGGACGAAATTGAGAAAAACCACTATAGTCGAGGACGATTTTGGGTATTAACTCAAAAAAAAAAGATTAAATTTGTGTTAAAATTTAAATGATGTGCATGGGCATTCCAAAACTATCATTTTAAATAAGATAAAAAATTGTGTTCCATTTGGTAGTTCATTCACTGTCCTAATTTGTATGTGAGTTATATTTGTTTAATCCTAAAAATTACGTCTAAATTGATTTTGTGTTCCATTTGCGTCTGTATTGATTTTGTTTAATCCTATTGTAATTACTCCCCTTTAATTTAGGTATTAAAAATCAGAATCACAGTTTCACCATATTTAGGCTACCATGGAATTATCTTAAATGCCCTTATTATTATTATTATTATTTACGTTCCAGACATGTGTTTTTCTCATTAAATCTAATCCATTAATCTAATATAATCTTATGGCCCATATTTGTCCACATGTTTGTATTTTAAGAGGGTTTGCATGTGAATGCAACCCTATATATATATATATATATATATATATATATATATATATATATATATATATATATATATAAAAGTGTATTAGTAATTAGTACATTGATTTGTTATTGACTTATGAATTAATGAATTATATATTTGATTATTTATTAAGACTTACTACTTTATTAGTTATTATTGTGTTTTTAACAAATGTATTAATGTTTATTTAAACTATTTGAATTATTTTAGTATGCATTTATTAAATTTTCAATATTAATTTTTATAGGGTGTAATTTTAGGATAGTTCTGAAATGATTTTACAAGAGGTGATGAATAAGAAGACATCAATAAAAAATCTAAATAGAACATGTTTAGAGAATCAGAGTGATACATTAACTTGCTAAGCTTAGGGTATTCAAATGTGTTTTTTTTTTTTTTTTAATTACAAAGGAAGGGGATACCCATACAAACTACGCCTATAACGAGGCTCGAAACCTAGACCTCCCACATAGAGGAGCAATCCGATACCAGTGGACCACAAGCCACTTGGTAGGGTATTCAAATGTTGACATGTCATTTGCCCTTATTTGATCTTAAAATCTTAAATAATTTTTTTTGTTAGATCATGAGATGTTTGCTACTCTAACTCTCTAAGAATGGTTCTATTTATATTGGTTTTCGGATATTAAACATGAATTTTCAATTTTATTGAGAAATCTTTAATTACAATAGTTGACTGTTTTAATTCTTTTTTCAGGAATCTCTTCTTTTTTGTCAGATGCGCTATTAGTTTTTTTTTGTTAGGAATTTTTTCTTTATATAAAATATCTGTTTTGGAGAAAAATCATCATTTACATCTATTGGTTTGTATAGTATTTTAATTACGAAATATTCTTAAAAACTAGTCTTTTCTATAAGTAAATCTTAATTATAAGAGCTACTCCCAACCTTTGTTAAAAAAAAAAAGAGAATACACCACTCATGCCACTCAGGTTATCCTGAACAAGGTTTAGTAGGTAGTATATGGGAGAAAGAGACAAAGTTTGAACTGGCAGTGTGGAGATTATGTCTAAAGTGGATAGATCCCTTGTCGCCCACCGTCATTTGACCCTATCTGTCGAACTATGTCAAATTATACCGTGGACCATGGTCCAAAACGACGCTGTTTCTTTTAATGAAAAGAAACGACACATGTTCCGCATAAAGTAGCTCTGTTTATATAACATATTTAGTTTCATTTTATATACACTGCAATTTCATTTCAACACAATTACAGTTTCATTTCGATATAACTACAGTTTCGTTCGACATTATACACTCAAATATGTGAAACTGTTTTTTCAGTTTCATTTTATATAAACTATAGTTTCATTACAACACAACTATAGTATCATTTCGATATAACTACAGTTTCATTGGACAATGTACACTCAAATATGTGAAGCTATTATTTAGTTTCATTTTATATATACTGCAGTTTCATTTCAACACAACCACAGTTTCATTTCAATTTAATTACAGTTTTATTTGATAATATAAAAACAATATGTGAGACAGTTTCATTTTAAATACAATATAGTTTTATTTTGTAATTAACACACCAAAAATTCGGGCTCTGTTAATATGTAACGGCAGCCGTTTCTTTAACGTCGTTAGTTATTGAGTTATGGTGATTTACATCCTTTCAAATATTTTGTCGGGCCAGATGTGTGGGCGTCCTTGGAATTGGAGTTATGGTGATTTACATCCTGGGCGTCCTTGGAATTGGAGTTATGATGATTTACATCCTTTCAAATATTTTGTCGGGCCCAGATATGTGGGGGTCCTTGGAATTGGGATTCAACCTTTTGGGAGAAAGAAAGTTATCATGAACCAGGTTTTTTTTTTTTTTTTTTTTTTTTAGTATTAGTGACTCTATTACATTTTAGTATCTATTCATTTATACTTTTTCAACTTGTTGAAGTACAAAAGTTAATATCACCTTCACTAAAGCCGAATCTCATAACCTCTCATATGAAGAATCCTTCATATCATATGAGCACAAGGTGTTTCGCATTAACCAGGTTGGATTACATTAAAAATTGCCAAAAAGAATGATATTAATTTTAAAAATACAAACAAAACAAATGCCAACAACATAGGATTGAGCTTCAATTGCCGGCGGAATAGGAATCTTCACTGAATCAACCCTTCCAAGATTCAACTGCTCTTGCTGCTATATCACTGTAAGTTGTCTTTCTGATCCACAAAAAACCTATCCTCAAATTCCTATCTTCTTTCCACTACGAATTCAATTTATCAAGAAATGTAAGATTTCAATGCTAATTACTGAAAACCTTTGCAAAAACATAGGTGCCCTACTGTCTTTTAGTACCCTTCTATTATTAGCCCAGTTTTCTGTTTCCTTTGCTGTTTCTCCATTCAGTTTTTCCTAGATTTTAATTTCATGGAGTCTGTCCTGTAGTTTATTGCTTATATTTTCAAAATCTGCCCTCTTTTTTTTTTTTTAAAAAAAAAAAAAAAAAAGAGTTGTGGGGCTTCTGAATCTGCTTACTTACTGTAGTGATGAAATGGGATTTCAAGAACTGGTTAGATGGAATCTTGTGATGAAATTTGTAGAATTAATATTGCATAGAAGAATGCTTCTTGTGTTCTCTTCTCAGGCCACCTGTTTTTTTGAGTGACGAGAGAAACCACAGCTATTACTCGAGGGTGTGCATGAGTAAATCTCGTTCCTAATCGGCAAAGGAATTAGCATAGGTTGTACATAGCTGCTGACCAGTTCATTAATGATACACCCAGGGTCCAATGTTGATGCAGTTATTATTATTATTATTAGTGTATAGTGGGATTCATGGGTAGTTATATTACAGTAATAGGGTAGTGGGTAGTTTTATGATCCTGTATAAATACCTACCTAGAAAGGACGGAAGATTATATTGACTTTGTCTGTCGACATTCTCCTCTCTTATCCCCTTTTCTGGAGTTGAGTTGTCACTCGAAGCACACAACCATGTCTTTTTTCCCTCACTTTTTGGAGTTTAGCTCTTGACTCGAAGAAAACCATTCCCATACAACCTCAGGGTTGTATTAGTTGTCGGTTCAAACTGACAAAGTCAATAGACCGCTCCTACTCGGAGTCCAATTTGGAACCCTATGGCTACCAAGCCAACAGGTTGACCAACTTGGCTAAGGTTGCCCCCAAGCCACCTGTTTTTCCACTACTAAAAGGTTATTGGAGTGACCGGAGATGGGTCTAACTTTTACTTGTACAGGATGGAAGAGAAAAGCGAAACATCCAGCCATGAATATGCTGCTAACATTTCTACCATAAGAGATGCCGAAAAACGAATCAGGCCTTTTGTGCACAAAACCCCTGTCCTGACATCAGAAACCTTAAATTCTCTTGCTGGAAGAAAGTTGCACTTTAAATGTGAAAGCTTTCAGAAGGGGTAAGGTGATTTTTTTTCGTGTTTGTATGGTATGAGAATATTCTCCTGATTTCACAGTTATTCGTGCTCGGTTTAAGTCTAAAACAGATTCTTGGAGACTTATTATTTTATATCTTAATTGAACGTTTGATGTATCAGTGGAGCCTTCAAGTTTAGAGGGGCCTGCAATGCTGTGTTTTCACTCGATGATGCTCAGGCAGCTAAAGGGGTTGTTACTCATAGCAGGTCTAAATGTTTTAGCTTTTCGTGTTCGTTGCCTTTATCCTCATCTACCAACATTCCCTGATCCTTTATCCTTAATTGGAAAACATAGCGGCAATCATGCTGCAGCTCTTGCTTTGGCTGCAAAACTACGGGGGATCCCTGCGTATATAGTTATACCAAAAAATGCTCCAAAGTGCAAGGTTGACAACGTGATCCGCCATGGCGGCCAAGTTATCTGGAGTGAGTCGAATGTGAAGTCCAGAGAAGATGTCGCTACTAAGGTATTGCAAGATACCGGTTCTGTCCTTATTCATCCATATAATGACGGGCGCATCATAAGGTACTTTGATCTTTTTGGCTGTTTATTATCTATCCGGATTGTCGTTTTCCATCTCTTTTCCGAGAAAAGGTTCTGAAGTAACTTGGGGGATGGTTTTTTTTTTTTACAGTGGACAGGGTACAGTATCATTGGAGCTTCTCGAACAGGCTCCCCAAATTGACACAATAATCGTTCCAATTAGCGGTGGGGGTCTAATATCGGGGGTGGCTTTGGCTGCAAAGTCCATCAATCCAGCCATTCGAGTTTTGGGTGCTGAACCGAGGGGAGCAGATGATGCTGCAAAGTCGAAAGCAGCTGGTAGGATTATAAAGCTGCCCGAAGTTAACACCATTGCTGATGGCCTTCGAGCTTTTCTTGGAGACCTCACCTGGTAATGTTGAAATAGAACATGCCATTTGGTTTTTCCTAGTCTGTCTTGTCTTATCCTAAACAAACAATCTTGAAATGAACATATACTATGTCTCGAACAGGCCTGTTGTCCAGGATCTTGTCGACGACATCATCACTGTTGACGATAAAGAGATAATAGCAGCCATGAGACTGTGCTATGAGATTCTCAAGATTTCGGTAGAGCCCAGTGGAGCAATAGGCCTTGCAGCTGTTCTCTCCGACGGTTTTAGGAACAACCCGGCATGGAACAAGTGCAACAATGTGGGGATTGTGATCTCTGGGGGGAATTTAGATCTCAGTGTGCTTTGGGATTCTCTCAACAACTTGTAAATAAGTAGAAATTCTTATGCATTGTTTGAGAGCTTCACCATTTGCAGTGTAGGATTGTATTTGGAATCTTGATGTAATCCATTCAACACTGGCAATTAGGGTTCTGGCAATTGGTGACTGTCGAAAGGTCGCCTTTGTTATTGAAGAACGTCAATTGTCATTGAAGAAGGCGATCAGTGATCATTCGACAGTTGCTGGTGTCACTTTCGATTACCGAAATCTTAATTACCAGTGGATAACTGACTATTGGATTCAAATGCACAAAAATGATAAATTGATGTGTTTATTTGTAACTTTTTATAATTTATAGATCTAATTATTTTAATTACCAGTGGATAACTGACTATTGGATTCAAATGCACAAAAATGATAAATTGATGTGTTTATTTGTAACTTTTTATAATTTATAGATCTAATTATTTTTTTGTATAACGTTCAGGGTTTATTTGACATTTTTTCCCTATATATATATATATATATATATATATATATAGGGTCAGGTTCCTGTGCAGATAGTGCTTCCCGTGAGGTCACGCACTATTAGGTACGCATAAATGCATCACAAAGTGTTTGAAAATGCACCATTAGATGTGGTGCATTTATGTATTTCTGAACCTTGTGTGGTGTATTTATGTATACCTAATGGTACAATCTTCACCGGCCGCACGTGAAACCCTGTCCTCATTTGAACCAATATATATATATATATATATATATATATATATATATATATATATATATATATATTGCATTTTATTTAACCACTCATTTTCTGCAACTTCAAACACACAGATATATATAGATATCAATAGCTCTTTCACTATTTGACTATCTAATGCTCACTGATGTTCTAGTAGTGTACAAAGAATTGATTAGCTCTAACACATCACACAATTTACACAAAATCTCAACTTGATGACAACAAATGTTATATATGTATTCCAAATTTACAGTTGTTAGCAGCAAGCAGTAGTGTCAGGACGAGAGCGCGAGCTCGGCCCACGCCAGAGACGCCGCCGCCTTCAGCTCTGCAGATATGGATGTGTCGATGTCGCTTTCCAGCACAGCACACAAGTCTTTCATGGAAGCTCTGCAATTGGAATCTGGGTGGATGCATTTGTTGATCACCCCACACACCACCTTAAGGTCTTCATATCTGAAATGCTTCAGCTCAGGATCCACCAAGTACGACATTACCTCGGGAACCTCGAGGTATTGCTCAGCCTGCAACGTGAATTAAGCGAGCGAGAGTTCATCATACATTCATGCATGGCTACCGGCTAGCGTGTTCAAGGTTTTGTCTCGGGGCAACCCCAACCAATTTGGTCAGGCTGTTGACTTGGGAACCACAACGTTATAAATTCAACTCCCAGTGAGAGCGGGCTATTGACTTTATTGGTCTGAGCCAGTCAGCTATGGACAACCTAAATTGGTTTACCTCCTAGTGGTCCTTAGCGGGATAGGGTTTGTCTCAGGGGACACCCCCAATCAAGTTGGTCAGGCTATTGACTTAGTAACCACAACGTTACAAGTTCAACTCCCAGTGGGAGCGTCTATTAGCCTTCTTGGTTTGAGCCAGTTAATCTAAGTTGGTTTACCTCCTTGTGGTCCTTAGCGGGCTAGGGTCACAAGGCGGGGTTTACCTAATGCACACCTTTGGGTAGTGACTGCGGGTTTCCTTCGTCACCCAAAATAAGAAAAAGTAAGGATTTGTCTCGAGTTAGAAGCGTTAAGAGTGTTACCCAGTCTACTAAGGATCCTTTGTCTTTGCAGTATGGAGGTCTGCCACTGATGATTTCCAGCAGCAGCACTCCAAATGCGTAGATGTTACCCTGGACATCGATGTAGCGCCCCTCGAGTGAATTTGGAAGGATGCAAATGGCGCCTTCACTGCTTATAGCACCGGAGTTCTTTTCTGATCTTGAAATGATCGTCTTCCAGCTTTCAAAATCAACCAGCTGCACCAAATGTATATATAAAACTTGAGAGGACAGTTTGAACAAAAAGATAAAAACTGAAAAAACATGAATGACACGGTTCTTTAAGCTCGTTTAAACTATGCTCAGAGAACTTGGGATACCTTGGGAGAAAAATCTTCTGTGAGATACACCGCGTTTGAATTTAGTTCGGATATGGTGAATGGAGGGTGAAGTTCTGTGTGGAGATATTTTAACCCCTTAGCAATGCCAATAACAATTTTCATCCGTCTCGTCCAGGATAACTGACAGGCTTCCCCGTCTGCAGTAAATTACAAATTAACCATTTTCAATGTTAGCCTACAAACGAACCGAACAAAAGAGAAGCAAAGCAACATCCTCGTACTTACAGTGAAGGTGCTCATATAATGTTCCATTTGATGCATACTCGAACACCAACATCCTCGTAAAAGGACTGGTCTCTCGACAGTATCCTAGAAGCTTTCCCGTATGTTCATGATTTATTCTCGCAAGTTCTGCTACCTCTTTCTGATAGTAAAGTTCAAGATAGGCGGACCAATGCTCTTCTTTCATGCAAAGGGATATCACAGCAATCTCAGGCCCGCCTTTCATGGTTCCTTTATAGACCACGCTGTCCGGTGAGGATCCAATAATATTGCTAAAATCTTCACACGCTACCTCTAGCTCTTCCCTGCTGTATCTCGTTACATCCTTCAGCATCTCAGTATCTAACGTAAATTTCATTAAATTAATTTTACCTTTTATGGCGAGTAGAAGGTGAAACACCAATAGAAACTGTATAGATACTAACCTACATAAATCGTGAGGTGATCCTTCTCGCTACCTGACTTCTTCCACGGGATAATAATGGAAGATTTGCTCTTGCACTTTTTAACCGTAGTCAAAATTGCCACTACAAAAAGAGCAGCAACCATGACCCCCGTGAACACTTCGAGGGCAAAGAGCCACGCGGGTTTTGCAGCAGACTTATGTTCGGGCACGTGTTCAGCAGGGCGGTGGTGTCTATTGTTGACTTCAGGCTGGATCTTGGCCGTCGATTCACGACCTGGACTCGAGAAGTTAAGCACCATTTATAATCAATTTTGCAGTATCGAGTGTTTTCAGAAGTCGGGTCGAAGCAGTGTACATACCACATTGGGCAGCAGGCCGCTGCCTAATTTCTTGGACTTGAAGGCAGTTCCCTTGAAAGCTAGACCTTTTAAAGAGAACGAGTTAAATGAGACCAAAAAAAAAAAAAAGGAAAAAGGATAGAAGGCGTAAAGAAATCCAAAGCAGAATGACGAGCAATACCTTGGAAGATAATGCAAGCAATTCGGTATCTTTCCAACAAAGAAGTTGTAGGAGAAATCAGCAAATTTTAGTTTAGATGCACGACAAAAGCCAATAGGTTTGCCACGAGAGGTAAACCTAAAACCCGTGCCATTACTGCCGGGCACTGTCCCTATGAGCTTATTCCTATCCAGTCGAAGCTCTTTGAGGTTTTTCAAATTGCCAAGTTCAGGGGGCAACCTTCCGGTCAACCCATTGGATCGAAGGTTTCTGCAAAGGCACAGAGGAGACGAAAGGTAAGAGAAGACAAAGGTAACTGAACCACCAGTGTAGCAAATCCCATGTCAAAACACTAACATTTTCTCGACGTTCTGTAAATCGCCAATCTCCCGAGGAATCGGCCCCGAAAACCTGTTATTGCTCAAGTCCAAGACTATAAGGCTTTTTAACAATCCAATTTCCCTCGGTATGGTACCTTGCAGCTGGTTTCCATCCAACATTCTGTTCATCACCAGCTTAATGTCAATCATGCATCATATCCACAAAATGTAAATTCAGACAAAACAACATAAAAAACCAAAACATTAGTACTTCTGTTGGGGGAAAAGGCTTACAGATATTGCAAATTTGGGATTAGATGCAACTCTGGTGCAAGAAAACCCTTTAAAGATGCCCTGGAAATGTTACTGCAACATGGAAGAGCCTATTAGTACATTTACCATGGAAAACATATAACATTAAATAATGCAGAAACAAAAAAAAAAAAGTGGGATTAAAGTAAAGAAAAAGCCCTTTAAAGATGTTTTCTTACATGTTGGTAACATGATCTCCAGCAGCAGAACACAAAATGCCATTCCAATGGCAAGGGTCTGCTGAATCTAGGGCATTCCAACTAGTCAAAACTAGAAGTGGGTCATCATATATAGCTTCTTTGAACTTAATAAGAGCAATCACTGCATAAAAACACAAAAAAAAATGGGATACATATTACATACACACATTATATGGCTCCATTAATGCACTACATTTCCAAGATCCTAAGAGAATATGATATAACAAAACACCCTAAATTTAACTTGATCCTAACACACCCACAGAGCCCACTAATTTTTTAGCTTCAAAGAACAAGTAGAATGGCAGATCTAAGTGAAAAATTCACAATGAGTTGAAGAATCATACCCTCATTTGAAGGAAGAGCATGGGAAGCCAGAAGAAAGAGTCCACTGGTGACCAAAAGAAGTTGAAGGAAAGTGCGAGCTCTCATCTTTCCCACCTCTCTTGCAAGAACAATGGTGCCTTTACAGAGATCCAGAACTGAAATAGCCCATCATAACAAGAAACCCACAAAAGAAAGACAGAAAGACCCAGAAGAGAAGAAAAAAGGAAAAAACTAAACAGAGTTGGAGAAATGGGTTTATCAAGAAACAGAAGAACAGCCAAGATTTGCAATGGCAGTCTTATCAAGCAAACAGTATTAGAAAAGAAAAAAAAAAAATCTAAAACACAAAAAAGAAAAGGGGACCCTTTTTCAATTAAAAGAATTAAAGCAAGGACGCAGAGAGTGAAGTTGAAAGACACCAACTTTGCTAGTACTGGCAAAACTTGGTTTCGAAGAGAAGTTTAGTGTCAAGTAAAAAAATATTCAAGAAAGGATAAAATTTCTGATAAAGAAAGAAGTAAAAGAAAATGGGAATTCTTTAATAGCTATAAAGAGAACTCAAAGCCACCTGCAATTGGATGAATATAGGAAATGGAGTAGCAGAGATTAGTCTAAAAAACATTTAAAAAAAAAAAAAAAAAAGAATTAGAGAGAGAGAAGAGAGAGCAACAAGGGTGGTGGTGGCCCGGGCAATGCACCTTGAAGGCGTGAAGTGCAGTTTTTGTTTAAATTCGGCGGTTTTTATTTCAATTCATTTTAATTTTTCGTATTTACTTTGTCGTTTGTTCATGAAATTCTACAATTATTGTCACCCACTTTTAACTTTTATGGCTGTCATTTACCAAAATTGTTATTTCTCAAGTTTATCACTCGGTTATTCATATTTATCCAATTTATTACTATTAATTTTAACTTTTTAAGGGAAAGTCAATACTACAAATATTGTCACCCACTTTTAACTTTTATGGCTGCCATGTACCAAAACTGTTATTTCTCAAGTTTATCACTCGGTTATTCCTATTTATCCAATTTATTATTAATTAAAAATAACTATGTAGACTTTGAAGTTCTAATCTCATTTTCAAATTATTAATGTAAATATTTTTCTTGAGAATCACATGATGAAAATCATTGTTTATCACATTATGGGGTAAAAGTGGAGTAGAATTTGAGAGTACATATAATAAAACTCTTATGAGAAAAGGGTCAAATAAGCCCCTAAACTTTACCTTAAAGGTCAATTAGCCCCCTAAACTTTAAAAAAGGTCAATTAAACACTCAAACATGTTAAATTTGGTCAATGAAGCCAAAAACCGGTAATTACAGGTCATTTTAATTCCGGCGACGAAATCCGGCCACCGGTGACAGATTCCGGCGACCGGCGAGATTTTCCGGCCGTCCGGTCGTCTTCCACCGGAGAAGATGACCAGACGGCCGCCTTCTCCAATGGAGAAGCGTCTGCCGCCTTCTCCATTGGATAGGACGACCAGATCTGGTCGTCTTCTCCAATGGAGAAGACGACCGTCTGGTGGTCGTCTTCTCCATTGGTCATCTTCTCCACTGGAGAAGGCGGCAGACGGCCGCCTTCCGCCTTCTCTATTGGAGAAGGCGGCCGTCCGGTCATCTTCTCCAGTGGAAGACGACCGGACGGCCGCCGGAAAAATTCGCCGGTCGCCGGAATTTGTCACCGGTGGCCGGATTTCGTCGCCGGAAATAAAATGACCTGTTATTACAGGTCATTTACCGGTTTTTGGGCTTCATTGACCAAATTTAACATGTTTGAGTGTTTAATTGACCTTTTTTAAAGTTTAGGGGGCTAATTGACCTTTAGGGTAATGTAAATGTGATGGAAGACAACTGCTAATCAAATGTGTGCTCTGAGTGGAGCCCGCTGATATAGTAAATATGAGGATTTCTACTAATTTGTAAGGTACAGTGATTGGACCCGATTTTAGTCCTTCTATAGTCTGCTTGTTGGTTTAAGTTTTTAAGCTCGGACTATGTGACAGTGGGTCGGAGGATCCGGAGCTAAAGGTGAAGGTCTAGAAAATGCCAAAAAGCCCCCATTTTCGCATTAAATGTGGTATTTATAGGGGAAGTGGGGGGACACATATCGGTCCCTTGGAATGCATGACACGGGGAACACATGCACAATGGTAGGTCGGAGGTCTGGTTGATCTCTCCACGTGCTTGGAGATTCATGGCTTTATCGGTCATACTGATAATGTATTTGGATGAAGGAGCACTGTTTTAAGGCTGTGAGTATCGCTAGTCGGGCGGTTGGTCCGACCAGATATACTCAGGGCGTAAAAAGAGAAACAGACCCGGCTAACGAGTGGACTTATGTTCGGCCCAACAACCCCGGGTCAAGTTAGTATGCTAGGAGGTCGGACATGCTCGGGTACGACTCCTCTTGGCTAGCGACCTTAATACCGACCAGGTATACGGTTAAATGCGGTCGGGGATATTCCCTATCGCCTGCATTGTAACCTTAGCCCACAAAGAATCATAATAAGATAAATCAACCTTGTTGGGCATCGGCCAGGTTAGCCGAGTTCAGCCCTTGCTCGATTCGAGACGTGGGGTCGTGGCTTGCTATAGAGGGATGCAGTTAAATGATTAATGTTTACCTACTTACCACTAATTGGTTTTAAGTAGGATATGAAAACCATATAGCCAAAGAATTTCGTGGTTAAGCGTATTTGACTTACAACAGTCACAGGATGAGTGACTCACTGGTTAAGGCGAAAGCCGAGTCTAGTCCCAGATGGGATGTGGGTGTAAGTCCATATCCTCTTAGTATAGTAAACCAATTTTAATTTGTACCCGAATGAATTTAGTTAACCTAAAGTACTAGGAAACATGCAGTACACAATGTGGCGCAAAGATTGTATTAATGGAGAAGAACAATATTAAGTGGTCATGTAAGGCCTACTAGAATTATTAATCTCAGCTCCTTGATGTATGTTCAGGCAAGGTTCGCAGTATGTTATATTTATACTCCGACAAAGTAGCTGTCTATAGGTAAAAGTTGAATCTATCATTCTCTTAGGAAAATAATGAATATTTATATTATAATTCTCAGGAAATATTAAGAGTTGACTTATAAGTAATCATAACTTAAGAGGTAATCATCTACTACAAACCCTTGTGCATGTTGGTTTGGTGGTTCATGCTACTACATATACTATGGTCCACGGGAAAATTTATCTCTAGTAGTGACTAGTGAATTGGATTAAGCCGATACCTTATGTTCTATCATACTCAATTTCATCATTTCAATTGAGTAAAACATAATATTATACATTTTTTTTAAAGACGTTGAAAGTTTGTCAATATAGCTATTCTTCTTCAAAGGAGAATAACTTTAAAAAAAAAAATAAATAAAAAGTATTAACAAATAGCGAAATAATCATATTGCGATAAATGGTGTTCCATTACATGCTTATACCCTATTCCACAAACCAAACACGCTAATATAATTATGTAACCTTAAGATACTATGCTACTATTTATACCTCTTGTCTATTTAATAAGACAACATTCTTATTTTTGTATTCATTACATTGGCAACCAATTAATATAAAAAAATTATTGTCATGTTAAAATCTAAACATTATGAGTTATGTTTGAAGGGAAAATTAAATTATTGAAAAAAATTCTCTTAAATTTAAATTGAAACGAACATTATTGAATATAGTTTGTCTTTTACATTTTGAAACAGTGAGTACTACTCTACTAAAATAGTAATTTAGCTCAAACTTTGTCAACTAGAAAGCAAAATTAAATACTCAAAAAATACATACTACTCGGTATTATAGCCAAATTAATCTAATTTCAATTATTCTATCAACTTGGCTAATTACACGGTACTACACAATTTGTTACAAAAATAATCCTCCTTAAATTTAATATGGAAATTATAATTGGACCTACAAGAAAGGCAATGCTAGCCAATAATAGAGTAAGACAGTTGGACCTGACTAGAAAAGTCAATGGAAGAAAGTTATTTTAAAATGTCTAATATTACTGTTTAATATAGTCAAAGGATATGAAAACCTAATGAGTTAATTTCAGCAATGGTCCTTCAATTATGTTGATTTTCCAAAATTAGTCCTTGATTTTTAATTTGGACATTTAACATCCCTTGACTTTCAATTTCTTTCCAATTGAGGTCCTTTCGTTAGATTACGACAAATTGAACTTTAAATGAAAGGGTAAAGTAGTTATTTCATCGGCCTAATGTATAATTCTTATGGAATTTTGTTCTTCACTAGTACATGAGTGGATTTAGCCCGCAAGGCCAGCTCATTTCCGGACGACATTCGTGCCGGCGCACGCGAGCTCGGGCTTGATTTCAAGCCTTTTTGATGTCCTCTAGTTGGATTTATCTTTCTATGTATTGGGTGCTTAGTCCATCTCTATTATTTATACATGCAATATCTTTGACCTTTAATTTTGAACGTAACAAAGAGTACATCTTCATTCTTCTGTTAATTAATTACCAAACAATATCACTTTCGGTGTATCAATTATAGATTTATAGTAACCTCTTAATATATAATATAACTACACAATAAAAACTAACTGTATTCAGTGGCGGATCCAGAAAATTATGTCAGTGAGGGCATACTTAAAATGATGTTAGAATTGTTAATGCCAAAATATCAAACACCTACCTATAATATGGTCCAAATATATTATAAATTATAATAAAATGTTTATGATAGACTACTTAGGGACGGAGCCAAAACTATAGTCGAAAAGAAATTATATTAATAAATACTTTAATTTAAAAAAAGAAACATTTATTAATAGGTGGGAAGAAAGAAAAGTGCTGCTGGTGGGTTAAAAGCTGGGAAGGAAGAAAACTGCTAGAAGTGGGTTTCAAACCCATGCCATTTTATATATCATAACCAAGGTTCAACTAGTTGAGCTACTAAATTCTTTAGTAATCTTTACATATAAATATATATATACTAAGGAATTGCGAAGGGGTGAGTGGGGAGAAGCCCCCACTGCCCCCATTGTGGCTCCGCCACTGACTGTATTAAACACAAAATACTAAATTTAACAATTAAAAAAGGAAAAATTGTATCTTTAGTCCTAAGTTATAACCAAGATCCGACTCAGTCCCTAAGTTATGACTTATGGCCGTATCCGAGTTTAGTCCCTTAGTTATGAGCGAAGTGGCGAGTTTGGTCCCTACTGTTAATACTCCGTCTGCAGCTAACAGAAAACTTAAAAACAATTTAATAATAGAGGGGTAAAATATGAATTTCAAATTATAATCCCCTTATTATGTTGAAACCCATTGCGGAAAAGTCATTCTTTTCCTCTTATACCTACAATCGAAGGTCTTTTTCTTTCCCAATCTTGAAATCTCAAATTTGTCAACTTCCAAACTACGAAATTCAGATGTAAGTTGTTTCTGTATTTTATATGTTTAAATAAACAATCAATATTCTCCGTATTGATGAACTAATTTAGCTATTAATTATAGGATGTCATCTCTTAGTTGTGGTACTTCATATTTTCCTCAATTTGGAGATAATTTTCAATGTAGATGTGATGATTTATTACCCATCAGAATGTCATGGAGTTAATGCTAATCGAGGAAAAAGATACAAAGCTTGTCCATGTTATGGACCAAATTTTTGTATATGTCAAAAAATTATAATTTAAGTTGTTCTTTTATAAGGGTCCGTTTAGAAAGAAAGAAAATGACTTTGGAAAATGAGTCATTTTCCAAGAGTCATTTTCCTTTCCTGTGTACGGCTACACAATGGAAAACTGTCTTTTGGTGTTTGGCTCATTTTCTAGAAATGATGTAGAATTGTATAATTAACCATTTTATATAATTAATAATTTTGTTTAAAATATATAAAATTTACAATAATATTATAAATAAAAATATTTATTTTTAAAATCAAATAATATTATTTATTAAAAAATAAAAAAACAAAAAAAAATGACGGAAACCAAAGAGTACAAAACTCTCTGGTTTCCGGCGGCCGGAAACCAGAGAGTAGTAATTACTCTCTGGTTTCCACGGCCGAAAACCATAGAGAAGCTCTCTGAAACCAGAGAAAAGCTTTGTGGTTTCCGACCGGAAACCAGAGAGCACTGCTCTCTGGTGTTTGGCTAGAAACCAAACCTTGGTTTCCGATGCGGAAAACCAGAGTCACTGGTTTTCGCATCGAAAACTAGTTCTGGTTTCCGATGCGGAAACCAGAGCCACTAGTTTTCCCAGCAGGAAACCAAAACTGGTTTCCGGCTGGGGAAACCAGTGAAGAGAGCGTGTTGTTGAATGTTGTTGAACTTTTCTCTTCTGGTTGAATGTTGAAAGAGGAGGTCTAGAAGAAGCAATGAACGTGTGTGTGTGTGTGTGTGTGTGTGTGTGTGTGTGTGTGTGTGTTTAGAAGATGGAAAATGACTTCCCCCAAAAAGAGGAAAGTCATTTTTCAAAAATCAACCCTCATTTTTCATTGACTATCCACCATTTTCCTTTGACCACTTCATTTTCCGCCTACCCAAACACCAGAAACCTGGAAAATGATTTCCAGAAATCAATTTTCAAGTTTCCAAACAGACCCTAAATAGAATTGAAATATTGAAATTTGATTTTTAGAAAAACGTTAGTAGGGTTTCTTCGCTGATTACATAAGCAACATATGGCTATTATCAATTTGGGGTAAAGTATTTTGACTAAGTTTATAAATTTTATTAAGAAATTTACTTCTTTTTCCCTGGAATTATCTTTGTCAACACACCACTAGCGTCAGGGACCAAACTCATCACTTTGCTCATAACTGAGGGACTAAACTCGAATAAGTTCATAACTTAAGGACTGAGTCGGAACTTGGTTATAATTCAGGGACTAAAAATGCAATTTTCCTATTAAAAAATATTGAAAAGATAATTGAAATATATATATATATATATATATATATATATATATATATATATATATATATATATTTATTTATTTATTTATTTATTTATTTATTTATTTATGACGATGGAAACCCTTAACCATTACTCAATGATTTGCACTTATAAATAAATCAACTCCTATATAATAGCCCGTAAGAGAGGTAAATCGTACTAGTTCGACTGAGAAGATATATTGGCAAGAATCGAATTTGTGAACCACAGATATTAATCGAAAGTGTGCACTAGGTAAATCCCGCTCACCTGCAAATCACACAAGTGAGGTAAACTGCATTAGGAAGACCTTGTGTAATAGACTCAACCAAGAGAGTGTTGACAAAAATTAAATTCATAATCCACAATCACTACCAATGGTGTGTGTTAGGTAAACTCTACTCATGTACTAGTGAAGAAAATAATGTCAATTGTTCAAAAAATAATGAATATGTCATATAATTTTTTTTTTTTTTTTTTTAAGAAACCAACCCCAAATGAATATATAGCAACTTGATCACTCTATCCAATCCAAATTACGAAGTGGTCATGATTGTGTTCCCCTAAAACATGACTGTCCATTGAATCCTCTTCCATGTCTCACTTTTTATAAGCCTCCAACTTGGTTTTGTCTCCGTGCTGCATGCTTGCCCGTGAAACTTGTTATATATGAATATATCCCACCACCTAGAAGGTCTACTTAGCTTCTTATAGATGTTAGTTGTTGTGTGTGTGTGTATATATATATATATATATATATATATATATATATATATATGTTTAATTATGTTTGGGTGAGAACCTATTTTATTGTGTGAACTTGAGAACCTGTGCACACCCTTGAAAACAAGGTAAAAATGGAAGGGATCACTTTTATAAATATTAAGAACTTTAAATAAAAGTTTGTAATTAGGGAGGTTAATCGGGCCAACCCGCCTCGATTTTAGGCTAGTCCCGTCGGATTGTCAGGCTTATCGTTTCAGACTAATAAATTATTTGATTATTTTATTTTTTGTTGGGTTAACTCTAACGCTAAACTTCATGTTGTCGGGCTTATCGGACGAGTTGAACCGCTGAACTAATTAAGAGAAAATTTCAATTTTGGTCCACTGACTATTGGGGTTGTGTTAATTGCAACACTTGACTTTAAAAAATGTTCATTTAGTACCTTGACTATGCAATTTTTATCAATTTTGGTCACGCCGGCCAAATTACCGGCGAATTATGACCGAAAAATTTAAATAGGTCAAATCATTAGGGTATTATAGTCATTTTACAATGTTTTGTTTCTTCTCCAATCAGCTTCTTCCCATTTCCGACTTCTCCGATCAGAAAACACGACCACGTGCGGCGACGGCGAAGAGAACATACATTGTACACATGAAACATCACGAGATCTTTGAAGAGAAACAGAGTCTCCAATCAGCTTCTTCCCATTTCCATTGTTTCGCTACATCTTTGAATTCCTCTTCGTCATCTCCAACAAGATCCAAGTTTTTCTGTGTCGGTTTCCGCCGCCATTTCCGGCGGCCATTGACACTTGGGCTTCTATTATTATTCTTCTTTTGGCATCATATGGGCACCTTTAGAAGTAGTTTTCTTATTACAGACACCTTTAGAAGTAGTTTTCTTATTACAATTTGTTCAGTTTCTAATTAACAGGGACAACATTATGTTGAAGTTCTAACAATTATTTCTGCTTTTTGAACCTATTCATAGTTGTTTTTCTTGCCCGGGATTAAATCTCCACGCTTGATTAATTTGGACTGAAAATGATTTTCATTCATTTCTGCTACAGGTCAGCCACCCAAAAGGAAGACATGATCGTGGGGTTCTGGATACTGGGGTGTGGCCGGATTGGAAAACTGATTTACAGAGATTGGTCGACAAAAGGAATGACAAAGCTCCTCTTCTCCGACATCCCTCTCTTCTCCGACATCCCTCATCTTCTCCGACATCCTAGCTTCGTGTTCCTCTTCTCCGAGCGACATCCTGAACTAGTTCCTGGCGGAACCTCCGCGTCCTCGCTTCGGTCTGCCGGTCGCGGCGACTGTGAACTGCGCCGACAACATTATCAGTAGCAGCAGTGATAATAATAACTGCAGTGAAGACAAGGCAGAAAACCAAGATGAAGAAGAGGAAGAAGAGGAAAGGGAGAAAGAAGAGCTTCGTGTTTTCTGATCGGAGAAGTCGGAAATGGGAAGAAGCTGATTGGGGAAGAAACAAAACATTGTAAAATGACTATAATACCCTAATGATTTGACCTATTTAGATTTTCCGGTCATAATTCGCCGGTAATTTGGCCGGCGTGACCAAAATTGATAGAAATTGCATAGTCAAGGTACTAAATGAATATTTTTGAAAAGCAAGTGTTGAAATTAACACAACCCCAATAGTCAGTGGACCAAAATTGAAATTTTCTCACTAATTAAAATTGAAAAATGAAAATGAGTACCCACATTTAGAGCCGTCAAAACGGGCCCAACTCATCGAGTTAGACCCATTTAGCTCGTTTTTAGGTGGATCGGGATGCACATTTCTCAAGTTTGGCCCATTTGGGCCCACCTTGTTTAGCGTATAAGGGGTACCAGGTTATACAATCGTTATGCTGTGGAACCGTGTCCACCTTGCAAGGTGGACACGGTTCTATATTCATAATTACTGATCTATATTTTTATAATTATAAAGCTATATATTCATAATTTTTGAACTCCATATTCATAATTATTGAACTCTATATTCACAATTACAGAACTCTATGTTCATAATTACTGAATTATATGTTCATAAATCATAATTATAAGGCTATATATTCATAATTTTTAAACTTCATATTCACATGCAATTATTGAATCTCTATATTCATATTACATAACTATATGTCCATAATTATGTTCACAACTCTATGTTCATAATTATAGAACTACATGTTCATAATTTTTGAACTATATATTCATAATTATAAACAGTTTTGGAACCGTGTCCACCTTGCAAGGTGGACACGGTTCCACATCTAATTTGCTCTGGGCTATATGGGTTGGCCTATGTAACCTGTGAGCCAACCCGTATAACCCAATGTGATTTATATTGGAATTTAAAAGTATTTTTAATATTAAGAATTGAACTCTTAATCTTTTGGCTCTATTACAAGGTATGAATCAAACTCTTAATCTTTTGGCTCTATTACAAGGTAGTATCTGTTCTATATACTTTCTCTAACTACTGCAATCCAAAAAGTCAATACTAGATCGTTATACCCTGCACCACGGTGTGCATAGCACTGTGCGCCCCGCACCTCCCAAAACGACGTCGTTTTGGTAAGTTATGTAGGGAGTTGACGTGATTATGTGTATTTGTTTATACAATTATGTGTATTTTGTTTATACAATTATGTATATTTGTTTATATAATTATGTACATTTTTATACAATCATGTACATCTTTTTTATACAATTATGTACATCCGAAACATGAAATTTATGTGTATTATGTTAAGAGTTGATGTTTATTATGTTAAAAGTTTATGTATATTATGTATTATGTTAGATTATATGTATTATCTTTTTTTTTTTTTTAAAAGTATGTGTCTTTTGTTATACAATTATGTATATTCATGTATACAATTATGTGTATTCTAGTATAAAATTATGTACATTTTTAAACATGAAATTTTTTTTTTAAAGAAAATTAACTGTCAACACAGGGTAGCGAAATTTAAAAAAAAAAAAAAAAAAAAAAAAAAAAAAAAAACTGAAACGACATCGTTTTGCATCAGGGCGCACAATGCAATGCGCGCCTGATGTAGGGAATAAATCCACCATCAGCATTTTATCCTGTGACCTTCCATTAAAGGGGCCATTAATGTGCCATATGAGCACAAAGTGCTTGGCTAACAAAATTAACTATACTAAAGGTATTTGTTGAATCATTTTATAGCTATATATTTGTTTAAATCATTCACAAGCATTATATATATATATATATATATATATATATATATATATATATATATTTCAATTATTAATTAATACGATTAATTGTAACTTTATATAAATATTAATATATAATTACATAGTTAATATAGAGTTTATTTATTATACAAATTAAACTATACATTTTATAAATTTTATAACTTAATAATATTATAATAATAAAGTAAAAATATTACATATAAATTATATTAATGTTAAATTATTTATAATTATATTCCTAACTGGCACATTTACATTAATAAACATAAACTTATACATCATTCACTCAATATAAACTTCCATTTTAAAATTTCTATTAAAAATTGTTAATATACTTACACTATAATATAATATTTATAGTAAATTCTTAATTATTTTCAAAAAAAAAAATCTTAATTTTTCAATATTTATTTAAAAAAAAATATTTTTTTTTATTTTGTAATATATTTATTAAAATCTTATTTAAAATTTAATTTAAAAAAAACTCTCTCCATCACAATTTATATATCTGGTTCAGTTAACAAGGCTTGAATGAAGTTATGTTTTAATTTAATTTTTCATAATGTTAAGTTTAGTATTAATATATAAAAGGAATAAGGGTCAAATAGGCCACTGAACTGTACACCAAGTTGCAATTAGGCCATCGAACTCAAAAAAACAGCAATTGAATCTCTGAACCACAAATTCATGCAATTAGGTCTAAAATGACCTGTTTACCCAATACTTTGCTGATGTGGAAGTTGCGGATTTTAAAAATTATTTTTAGAATAATTTTTTTAAAAAAATTAATTAAAAAAAAAAAAAAACAGAACGGCCGGAGACAAAATTGTCTCCAGCCGTCCTTCGTCTCCATGGCCAGGAGACGAAGGTCTCTTCGTCTCCCTAGCCTAAGAGACGAAGAGACCTTCGTCTCCTGACCATGGAGACGAAGGTCCTCGTCTCCAGGCCATGGAGACGAAGGACGGCCGGAGACGATTTCGTCTCCGGCCGTTCTGTTTATTATTATTATTATTATTATTATTATTATTATTATTATTATTATTATTATTATTATTATTATTATTATTTAATTTTTTGTTTAAAATTATTTTAAAAATTCCCAACCTACATAGCAGGTAAACAGGTCATTTTAGACCTAATTGCATAAATTTGTGTAGTTTAAGGACCTAATTGCATATTTTTTGAGTTCGATGGCCTAATTGTAGTTTGGTGTGCAGTTCAGTGGCCTATTTGACCCTTATTCCTATATAAAATGTATATATTTAGAAATTACGCTAAAAATACTATTAAAGACAAAATAAGAAAATAAGCAAAGAAGAAAATAACTGATTTGATCAATGAATAGTAATTAAACATGACAAGTAAATTGGCATATAGGTTATACTAAAGATGAACTCACCTCTAAATTACATGTATGTTATGTACATTCCACATCAACTCTATAATAAAGAATAACCTTAAGTGGCTCGGGCTAGTCCGTTCCAGCCACCAGACTTATTGGTTTTGGGCTTTCGGGGTAACACATTTTGGGCCTAACCTCTTTTTTTTTTTTTTTTTTTTTTTTTTTTTTTTTTTTTCTTTTTTTTGTTTAAATCAAACTAGTCCATTAGTCGTTATATCGTGGACCACGGTGCACGTGCACCGCGGTCAAAACGGCGTGTCGTTACTGTTAACGGAGCGCACATTTTTTGTGTGTTAATTACCAACTGAAATTACAATGTGTCTAAACTGACACTACAGTGTATCTAAACCGACACTGCCTCACGTATTATTTTATATATTATCAAATGAAACTACAGTTATATCTGAAACTACAATGTGTCTAAATTGACACTACAGTGTATCTAAACCGACACTGCCTCACGTATTATTTTATATATTATCAAATGAAACTGCAGTTATATCAAAATGATATTGTAGTTGTGGTGAAATGAAATTGCAATTTATATAAAATGAAACTGAATAACATTTCACATATTTGAGTGTATATTGTGCAATGAAGTTGTAGTTATATCGAAATGATCATGTAGTTGTGTTTTAATGAAACTATAATGTATATAAAATAAAATTAAATAACATTTTCACATATTTGAGTGTATAAATGTCGAATGAAACTGTAGTTATATAGAAATGAAACTGTAATTGTGTTGAACTAAAACTGCAGTGTATACAAAATGAAACTGAATAACGGAGTTACTTTTTTGCGGAACGGTGCGAAACGGTTGCCGTTTCTTTTCATTAAACAAAAACGATGTCGTTTTGAAGCTCGGCGCTAATTGATTATGCACCGCGGTGCACGATATAATTTACTCTAGTCCATCGGGTTGGGCTAAAATAGTAAAATTGATATTGGTAAAATTTAGAAATTGACCTTTATTTATTTATTTATTTTAACCGTTAAATCTTTTAGATTTGTCAATAGTTCTCGTAGGAGCCAGCTTCTCAAAAATTAAGCACTCCAAACACTAAACAAATCTTACATAGTTTATTCCACTTCAGCAAGTTACTGCCAAAAAATAATGTTTTCCAATTGTATTTTTGTACGATAAAAATCAAATAGATTTGAATGAAAACTATTTTTAATTCCATCATCAATTGATAATTGAAAAAGTAACCTTGCTAATTAGAAATATGGATATCATATGCCATAAATGTCTGATTAACTGTAAATTCATCAAAAAAATTTATAAGCCAGCCGTACAGTTTTCAAGTTAGAAAAATTTTATTTAACCGTACAAAATTTTATAGTCAGACAACCGTGGTGTTTGAACATAGATTTCTAGGCTCCTTCGCGAATTATTGGTTACCTTAGGAATGAATTAATAATTTAATACCCAATTTATTTCTTGATTATAATAATATTTTTTAATTTAGTCTTAAACAATTTTTTGTGCCTAATTAAGTTATCGACTTTGATGATTTTTTCAATTGAGTTCTCTGTTAAAATAACTTGGTAATTTCACCTCTATAAATACCCAATTTAGTCATCAACTATAGTAGTTTTAACCAAGTTAGTATTTGACTATAGTGATTTTACTCAATTTAATTAGTCCTCGACTATACTGATTTTTCTCAATTTAGTTATTGATTCTAACAACTCAAGACTCAATTAAGTAAAATCATCAAAGTCGATGACCTAATTAAGCACAAAATATCATTTAGCACTAAATCGATAAAAATCATTATAGTTGAAGACTAAATTGAAAACAAACATTTGTCATCACTCATTTTTGACTTTTTACCACGTCAAAAATATGCTTTTTAAAAGAAATTATAACCTAATTAAACTATTTAGTGATGAGATTAAAGTAAATCTCGGGTTGAAGGTGAAGAATTAGGTGTAATGTCCCCATCCATCAATACAAATAAAAGTAATACAAATTGGAATCCAAGAAAATGCCCAAGGTTTCAAATTTGAACTTACAAAGTATAGTAAAGGAAGCTTAAGAAGGAAGAAGTGAAGTAGCATTATCATATTTGGTAGAGTAGAGAGATAGCTATGGGAGCTGAGTGGAAAGAATTGAAGAGGACAGCCATATACAATATAATGCATCAAGACATTAATTAGAAACAAACTAAAAGGACATATCACCAATAGTAACTTTAAAAAGTAATATACAAGGGCCACCTGTCCAACTTATTTGACTCATTATGGGAGTTGTTTATTAGCATTCTTGATTTGAGCCAATTGATTTACTTCCTTGAAATCATTTGCTAGCTAGGGTCATAAGGTGGATTTCACTCAGAACACGCTTTTAAATAATAATAAAAAAAACTAAGAAATATTGATATACTTACCGAATTTGGCTATAGCTATCATTGGGTAAATATAAATTATCAGAGTGATGTGTTATATATCTTGTTCAATTCACTGTGTGTGACGCATACTTGATTGATTGTTTTGGTAAAATTACACTTTTTGTTCTTGAATATATAATACAGAAATAACACAATCTCTCAAAATCATCACTAATTTTATCTTTTTTTTTTTTTAGAATAATCACTGATTTTATCTTTTAATTGTCTGCGAAATAACTTTTTCCGTTCATCAATTATTGCAAAGTGACTTTTTAAACCAACCCTAGCTAACAAAACTTAGGGACGAAAATGGTCACATTGCAAATAATTGAAGAACAAAAAGTGACAGCGGGTATGATTAAAGGATGAAAATTGTTATTTGTCAAGAACTTAGGGATGGAAAGTTTGATTTTTTTTTTTTAAATAGCTAATAATTAGATTCCTTTTTTGAACTCAAGGTTGGATTAACGTATCTATAAGCAACTAATACAAATAAAGAATTTTATCAACATGTTAAAAAGTGAACATTAGGCTGGGGTAAATTCTAGAGAAAAGGTACCGAGGAACATTTTTCAAATTTTTTGGTGTAGCTTAGGCTTTTTATCGTCGGACACATTAATTAATTCTCTCGTTAAATTGTAGACACTTTTATTGGATGAGACAGCTGACCTGAAGATTTAAGGTTGTTACATACCCAAATTCAATAATTAAACCCTTGACATTTGATTAAGAATGAATGAGTCATTTTCACTCAATCACATCCCAAGTTATTTTTTAATTTTATTTTTTTGGTAGTAGGAAGGGACCAAAGGCCCCAAAGGTTTAATGAAAGTTATTTTTCAAATTATTATAACTCATCTTTACTTTTAGGATGTGGTATGTATTTATGATGACTATTAATTGTTGCGTTGTGAAATGGGGGGAGGGGGCATTTATGAATTACAATTAATTATTGTGTATTAAGATTAGATTATGGAATGTGAATAACCAATTCGATTAACCTCAGACAAGGAATTAAAGTCCTATATACAAAGCTCATATTCTGTAGGCTAAAACTAATTAGACTAAGTCTCTACCACAGATACAGACTATATAGTATAATAAAATAAATACAATTATTTATATTACTAACACACCCCCTCAAGCACAAGGTTGGAGGGTGACAACATTGAGCTTGTCTCGAAGTAGTTGAAAACGCGGTCCTGGTAAGGGCTTGGTGAAGATGTCAGCTAGCTGCTCCTTTGTGGAAACAAAACTGACAATAAAATCCCCAGATGTGACCTTGTCTTGAACAAAGTGATAATCAATCTCAACATGCTTCGTCCGAGCGTGGAAAACTGGATTGGCAGCCAAGTATGTGGCCCCGAGATTGTCACACCATAGTGTTGCCGGCTTGCCCGAGTGGAGCCCAAGTTCACGCAGCAAAGAGACAACCCAAGTGACCTCAGCTGCAACGTCTGCCAGGCCCTTGTACTCTGCTTCAGTCGATGATCTTGCCACTGTGCACTGCTTGCAGGACACCCAAGAAACCAGGTTGTCCCCGAGAAAGACCGCATACCCACTGGTGGACTTCCGATCAATCGGGCAGCCAGCCCAGTCGGAGTAGGAGTAAGCATGTAAATCAGACGTTGTCGACGGACGAAGACGTAGACCGTAGTCCTGAGTCCCCTTGATATAGCAAAGAACCCTCTTAAGAAGACTCCAATGATCATCTGTGGGAGAATGCATAAACTGACACAATCTGTTAACTGAATATGCCAGATCTGGACGAGTAATGGTGAGGTACTGTAAAGCCCCAACTATATGGCGGTACTGTGTGGGATTCTCAAAAGGATTGGAAGACGGAGTAGCCGGTTGCGTTACCGAAGCCGGTGTAGCCAAGGCTTTGCAATCTGTCATGCCCAAGCGAGATAGTATATCTTGCATATACCGGCGCTGAGAGAGAAGAAAGCTATCACCAATTGTGAGAGTCTCGATCCCTAAGAAGAAGCTTGGTGCTCCCAAGTCCCGGATCTTGAAAGTCGTGGCAAAGCGGTGTAGTAAGACGGTAACCAAACTTGTATCGTTCCCCATCATTATAATGTCGTCGACGTAGACTAGTAAAAAAACGCGTGAATCTCCCGAAGTGTAATGGAAAAGTGAGACATCTGTTTTGGATGCCAAGAACCCTGTGGATATCAAAAAATCATGAAGCCTTTTAAACCACGCACGTGGTGCTTGTTTTAGTCCGTAAAGGGACTGTTGAAGATGACAAACATGATTCGGCCTAGCTGGGTCTTCATAACCCGGTGGTTGCTTCATATATACGGTTTCAGCAAGATGTCCATTTAAGAAAGCGTTGTGAACATCCAGCTGCCGTAGGGTCCACCTGTTAGAAACAGCAAGAGAAAAGAGTATGCGGACGGTGGTTGGTTTGACCACCGGACTGAAAGTGTCAAAGAAATCTTCCCCCGCAACCTGGTTGAACCCTTTGGCTACTAGTCGCGCCTTTATAGCGCTCCACTGAACCATCGGCTTTGCGTTTGGTGCGAAAAACCCATTTGCAGCCAATGATGTTCATTTGCGGTGTAGCCGGAGTGAGTTCCCAGGTGTTGTTATGCAAAAGGGCATTGAATTCCTGATCCATGGCATCCCGCCACTGAGGATGCCCTACGGCCTGAGAGTAGCAGGTTAGATCAGTAGTCGCAGTAAGAGCAAAAAACTCTTCATCATGACCTTGTGTCTTGTGCCGAGTCTGCATAGTATACGGGACATGAGGCTTGCCCCGCCCCGGCCCCTACGGGCCGTAGCAGGTGGTCCCGTGGTGACACGAGTTTCTGGTGGAGCTGTTATGGCCGGTGGCCCCGGTTCTGGTGCCATAGGTAACTCCATGGCTAGGGGTGTTGACTGAGTGGCAACTACAACTGGCCCGGCTCCCCAGGGTGTTGTAGTGGAACTCACTGTAGTCTGAACAGGTGCCTGTAGAGCAAAAGGGAAAACGGACTCATCAAACCGAACATGGCGGCAGATAAAGATCTTTCCCGAGATAGGATCCATACACCGATATCCCCTAAAAGAGACAAGGTAACCTAGGAAGACACAGGGTGTCGACCAATACTCTATCTTGTGCCGATTGTAAGGCCGAAGATATGGGTAACAACGACACCCGAAAACACGAAAGAAAGTATATGAAGGTTGTGTTTTATAGACACGATAATGAGGACTTTCGTAGTTTATAGCAGAGGATGGTAGACAATTGATTAAATAGGTGGCTGTTTCGAAGGCATAATCCCAATATATTTGTGGGGTTGAGCTTTCAACTAGAAGTGCCAAGCCGGTTTCGACTATGTGTCTGTTCCGGCGTTCGACACGGCCATTTTGTTCATGGGTATAGGCACACGATTGTCTGTGTGTAATGCCTAAATTTTCGAAGACTTTATGAAGGCGTCGGTACTCACCCCCTAAATCAGACTGTATGGCTTTGATAGAACGCGAAAAACGCCATTCTATCATCACCTGGAACACATCAAATATTATATATATATATATATATATATATATATATATATATATATATATATATATATATATATATATATATATATATATATATATATATATATATATCTGATTTTAACCGTAATGGGTAAAACCAGCAATAACGCGAGTGGTCATCTACAAACAATACGAAATAACGGTAGCCAGTAGCACTAATTACAAGAGACGGACCCTAGATGTCCGTATATAACAAGTCTAAAATATTATTGCTAGTGCTAGAAACCCTATCTACGGGAAAGCGAGCTGATTTCCCGAGTTGACACGCGGTACACAACTTTGACGAACTGGCTTTATTTGTAGTGACGGGACAATGTTTTAAGGTGCGTTGTAGAGCTTGATTATGGGGGTGACCTAGACGTTGATGCCACACCTCAGAGGATGCTCGAGCGGTAAGAAAGGCACATGGAGATGGTGGGACCAATAACTTGTATAGGCCGCCGGAGGTGAAACCTTTAAGAAGAACCGCCCGAGTGTTGCAATCCTTCACAAGAAACAAATTTTTGTGAAATTCAAAATAAACGTCGTTATCGTTAGTAAAGCGATAAACGGAAAATAATGGTAATGTTAAATTTGGAACATGTAGGATTTGTGACATTGACAAACTTTTAGACTGAGATGGGATTACGGTATGGCCTACACGTAAAACATCCAAACCTGTACCATTTCCAATTTTTAGAACGTTCCCACCAGTGTAGGCTTCAGAGTGTCCCATCATCTGTTCGTCTGGAGTTGCGTGGGATGTTGCCCCGGTATCCGGGTACCACACATCGGGTGTCACATGTCTCGAATTCTCACCGGAGACCGCTACGTTGGCGTGACCGGCAGGACGATCATTGTACCGTTTGTAGCAGTACAAAGCCATGTGTCCATGTGCTCTGCAAATCTGACATCTCGGACCGCCACCCCGGCTTTGCGGGCCTTGATTGCCTCGGCCGCGATTTTGCCGGCCACCACGACCGCCGGAGTGACGCCCCTGCGTCTGATCACTGCCATGCCGTCCTCGTCCAGCGTAGAACACAGCCGGAGAGCCACTGCCAGCCGCCGTATCTGCAATAGCAAAATCATCCTCATGGATGAATTCCTGCGCCTGGAGGAAGTCGGAGAGCTGCGCCAACGAGACTGTCGCTCCAGTTGCGGTGAGAGAATTTGCCATCATGCGGAACTCCGGTCTGAGCCCCCGGAGAACGTACAAAATCTGTTCGTCCGGCGAGAGAGGCCTGCCAGCGAGAGATAGCGCCTCAGCGATCATCTGGCACTTCCCTAAGTATTCGGCCGAGATCCAGGGCCTTGGCGGAGGGTCTGAAACTGCCCGAGCAGGCTCAAGCATCGCGCACGGGTGGAGGAGGCGCATGTCGACGCGATCGCATCCCAGACCTTCCGAGATGTCTGCCGGCCGACCGCGAGGTGCATAACCTCGTCTGATAAGGATGAGACGATGGTGGAGAGGATCGCCTGGTCCTGCTGGATCCATGCTTCATACGTCGGGTTTGCAGTGGTAGTGGTTGTCGTGGTGGAGTTGCCGGCGGTGGAGGAAACAACGACAGTCGCCGGTGGACACGGAATTTGGCCGTCGATGTAGCCTAACAAGCCTTGGCCGCGGAGGAACGGCACCAATTAAGTGCGCCAGAATAGGTAATTCCTCATTGTCAGCCGTGTGGAGACAAAATGATGAGCCGCCGTAAGGGAGTTGACGGCCACCGGAGGTACGCCGGAGGTGGTGGTGACGGTTCGTTCACTGGAGGAGGACATCATGCGATTGTTACGGGGAGAGTGTATGGTGAACGAAAAAAGAGAGGATCGAACCTTCGGCTTCTAATACCAAATTAGATTATGGAATGTGAATAACCAATTCGATTAACCTCAGACAAGGAATTAGAGTCCTATATACAAAGCTCCTATTCTGTAGGCTAAAACTAATTAGACTAAGTCTCTACCACAGATACAGACTATATAGTATAATAAAATAAATACAATTATTTATATTACTAACAATTAATACATGTTTTTTTGAGAATAATTAATACATGTTTTAAATAGGAAATTAATAGAAGTTAGTAAACTAATAAAAGTTATAATTTTGTAAAAGTAATTTTGTCTAATTTTTTTTTTTTAAAAAAATTGAAAATTTTAAACAAAATGCAAATTTTTTTGTTTTGTTTTGTTTTGGTTGCATAAAGAGCCATATATTATTTGTTAGAAATTATTAAGTAAAATTAAATATGATACTAGGAAAATCTCGTGTACCAGACTCAACTGGAAAGTTGTTGGCAAAAATCAAACTCATGACATTTTACAGAACGTTTGGTTGTGAGGAAGGAATTATGGTAGAAAGGAATTGTAATTCAGTGGGAAAAGAATGATGTGAGAATAAAGTATGAATTCAAATTACATTGTTTGGTAGAGAGGAACAAAATAATTGTGAATGGAAAAAGGAAGAAATGATATAAAGACTAAAATGTCATTGTGTAATAATAATAATAATAATAATAATAATAATAATAATAATAATAATAATAATAATAATAATAATAATAATAATGGAAAAATATGTCAATTTCCTATGTTTTCGTTTTCCTTCTTCCACTGAATTAGAATTCATACCGTAGGGGAAATAAATTACAATGCAACGGGTGGAGGAAATTGCCTCCAACCAAACAATGTAATTTTTTTGCTATAGAATTGCATTAGAAAAGAATTCTAATTAAAACGTAACCAACCAAAAACCTTGTTAATATAGAGTATAAAAATTATGCTTCAACCACATTATTTAGGGCTACATGCCTACTTTACTAAGGGCAACCCCAATAGAGGGTTTATTCATAGATTTTGGAACAGTAAAATTTGTTTGCTTAAGTTTTGACAAATGGGAGGTGGGGATTTTGCAAATATCTTTCTCCTGCAAATGGGAAAATTTTGTCAGATTCCTTCATCTTTTATTTCTCTCTCTTGCTGATTGACCTGACGCAATGGGTTCCAACTTTCACACGATATGTTTAATTTGTTTTTTTCCAAAAAATTGGCCGTTGCATTGCTATTAAATTTAATATAACATACAATGTTATTATTAAAAACTGACCATTGCATTCTTTAAAACTGGCCGTTTCATTATTATTATTATTATTATTTTAAAAATTTAATATAACATACGGTGCTATTAATTTTTTTATTCTTTTTATTTATTAAATTCATAATTATCAATTATATTATTATTAAATTTATAGTTATCAATAACATTTCATCAATTTTATAATTATAATTACAATATAAATTTTTAGAATGATAATAAAAAAAAAAAACTAAAATATAGGATAGTAAAATGGTGGGTCCACAAAAAGTTGTGAAAAAACTTAAAACTAATGGGAAGAAGAGATTTTGTGATTGAGTGAGATAGTGGATGATGAGGTCGATGTTGGGGCCCACAAAAATTTGGGGTAAAATCTCCAACTATTGAGGATGCCCTAATAATTGGTAATATATTACAAAATATAAAACTATTGAGTTTTTCTACATGTACTTTCAAATTTTACTCCCTTAATTTTACTTTCTGATGTTGTGTCGGGTTCTAATAAGCTATTTTTTTTTAATATGAATCCCAATACAAATATATACATACATTAAGATTTTGTGTGTGAAAATAAAAATTGTTGAGAGTATAAAGTAAAAGTAGAAATAATATTTTTTAAAACTATTTAATTTGATTAAAATAGTAATTAATTAGTACATTATAATGATTATTGTTGGTCAGTTAAATGTACTTTAGCCATGATGAGATGACAAAAGCCATTATAATTTTTTGACGACAAAACTAATTAGTTAGCTATACGGACGCTGTCATGCATGCATTTGGAGCAAAAACAACTTACAGGGGAGGAAATTAAAATTTCACTCCCAATTAATTTCTACGTAATTCCGAACATAAACAAATTCTTTCGTTTAATTGGAAGAAATTTTTTTTTTTTTTTTGAAAGTTACTGGTTCTATTACATTGTAGTATCTGTTCATATACTTTCTCAACCTACTGAAACACAAAGAACCAATAACGCCTCCACTGAGACTCGAACTCATAATCTTCCAAATGGAAGTCCAACCCGGGTACCATTAGACCACATAGTCCTGGTAATTGGAAGAAATTATAATTTCACAAGTTTTTAATTTTCATGGAATTAGAATTTCATGTCTTTTGGGTATTTCAATTCCACATTGGTTGGGAAGGAAAAAAAAAAAAAGAAAGATATTATTGAGACAAAAATACTCTTCTCTCTTTTGACCTAAAAACAAATATATGCCATGTTTGGTAAATGATTGTTAGCTGATAGATATTAGCTGTTTGGGTTAGAGGGTATAACTAGTTGAAAACATTAGCTTATTGTAGAAAGTGTTTGGTAAATTAGATGTTAGTTGATAATTGTTTGGTATAATTTATTTTCTCAAAAAGCTAATTGAAAAAGTTGTTTTGAGCAACTTTTTGAATTTTAGGATTTTGGAATTACAAAAAGCTGATTAACCAAACACTTATATTGATTTTTTAACCAAGTCAAACAACAACTTTTTGAATTTTAAGACTTTTTAAATTACAAAAAGCTAATTAACCAAACACTTATGTTGATTTTTTAACCAAGTCAAACAACAACTTTTTGAATTTTAGGATTTTGGAATTACAAAAAGCTGATTAACCAAACACTTATATTGATTTTTTAACCAAGTCAAACAGCTAATAGTGGTTGATAAGCTAACTATTTTACCAAACAGGGCCATCATTGAGATAAAATTATCCTTCTATGATATTTTTTAGATGTAAGCATTTAAAATATGTTTAACCAAGTTGTGTAATTTTATTTTTATGAAGTTTTTTGGATGTGAGCTTAACGTTGCATGATTAAGTAAATTTTAGGAGCTATTAAATATAATCTAGTGATACAAATTTATATCTAAAGTGTTCAAATAAGAACTACATTGCATTATAGTTTTGACAGAAATTTACTTGTTATTTAAGATTCATACTCCGCAACAACAACAACAACAACAACACCAATAATAATAATAATAATAAGAATAATAATAAGAAGAAGAAGAAGAAGAAGAAGAAGAAGAAGAAGAAGAAGAAGAAGAAGAAGAAGAAGTATGGACATTTTGGTCTTTATATTACATATTCAATTAAGAAGAAGAAGAAGAAGTATGGAGATTTTGGTCTTTGTATGGACATTTTGGTCTTTATATTACATGTTCAATTAAGAAGAAGAAGAAGAAGTATGGAGATTTTGGTCTTTATATTACATATTCAATTCCGCTCCAATTCCCATGGATAGTTGGATACTGAACACTGAAATTAAAATTTCCAGTAATTTTATTATTGCAAACCAAACACTAAAACTAATTAAAATTTCCAGTAATTCTATTATTGCAAAATGCAAACTAAATACTGAATTTAAATTCTTACTTTACTCTCACACTATTCCTCTCCCATAAATTACAATTCTTTTATTCCTTAATTCTCACACTACAACCAAACGCCCTTTTAGGGGGTGTTTGGTTGAATGAAAAACTTTTTCTCTAAGGAACATTTTTTTTTTTTTTTTTTTTTTAAAGGACACTTGAATTTTTCATTGTTTGGTTAATGGAATTTTTATTTTCCCGGAAAACATTATCTTCAAATATGAAGAAAAAAAAATTCTTTGTTCAACATTGGTATATTTTGCTTTTCATGGACATTGGGAACAATTTATCACTTGATAGACAAGTTTCCCCTCATAGAATTTTCTTAATTACCCTTAAACTAACTATATAAAATAATTTTTATTGTATTATTAATTTATTATAATAAAATGTATAATTATAATATTTTCATTTACGGTATTGCAATTTATAAATTATACTATTTTAATTTAAAAATCACTATTACTTTTATTATCATTATTATTGTGTATGGACAATTGGACATATTAATCTTTATACACATTATTCCTTGCAATTCCAAACTCAACCAAACAATGAAATTAATTTCTTTTTCACCAATCAAACAATGTAATCAATCTTCCTAATAATTTCTTTTTCATGGAATTTCAATTCCATTCACGTCAAATACTTTTCGCAAACCAAACAGGCTATTAGTACCTCATAAATAAAATTCTAAATTCTAGTCTTATAATTACTTACCTACAAAAGGCGAAACCTCTCGCCCTAACGACCCTCACACACCAATCCGACAAGAATGTGAAGGTCTTTCAATTACTTAATAAGGTGTTAACAAAATTTCATCATAAAATTTGGCGATAGTTTAATGAAAACATATCCGTTTTGGTATTTTAGCGATAGAGATATATTAAATTTAGTCCTTCAATTATAAGTGTGTGTAGTTTTGGTCTTTGAATTATTAGCGTAATGATTTTTTTCTCTCATCAATTAAAATAGTTAGAGATAGCCAATTTCTATCTCTAAATCTAATTCCTCAAGACTCAGATATAAATGTTTTCTTCCAATAGATGGGTGCTATTGAGACAAAACACCTAATTTTCTCTTGAATTTGTGATTTCAGTAACTTGAATGTGTAATTTCTCTTTGATGAGAAGAGAAAGGAAATATGTGAGGCATTGAGAATATAAGACCGAGATAAATTAGATTCTGAGATTGTAATTAGCTATTGCTAACAATTTTATTTTAATTGGTGGCAAGGAACCAATATGCTAATAATTGAGTGACCATGCATAGGCCTTCACATAGACAACCAACTGAACCAAGGACAAAGTTTTTACCTAAACGTCATGTCAGCACTAACTTGTTATTAATTTACTAATTAATTTAATTTCACTTTACCAAATTTAATTGTTTATTATTATTATTATTATTATTATTATTATTATTTTTTTAGTTTAAGACAATAACTTATTTGCACTATTTAATATAGTTTGATGAATTATTTGATTCTCATATGTAGTGGTGAAGTACTGAAGTCAGGTAAAAGAAGGTGATATTATTTCACCCTACTTAAGCTTTTTAAGTATATAATAAGTATTTTTTTTTTCTAAATTCATTCTCAACTCTTGAAGATAATACAATTCTAATTTATACTAAGCATGGTTGAAAAATTCACTAGGAGGCTATGCATTTTTTACTTTTTAAAAATATTTTTAATTATTTAATTTTTAATTTTTAAGACTAATAATTATAAACTATTTAATTAATACTTTAATATTTAATACTAAAATGTTAAATATTAATCTAAAAAATATCTAGAGTTTGAACAATTTAGAGTTATTTCGCTCAAAACGGTGTCGTTCTGAGTGAAATTAAAAAAAAAAAGAAAAAAGAATAATAGCTAATCGATTGACTATGCATTTTAGTCGGTGCCTAGACCACCGATTGTGGTGATACGCTAGGCTACCTGCCGGCGCCTAGGCGGGATTTTTGCAACAAGTAAGTTTTTATTTCTTTATATATTTTTTTTTTTGTATATTCGCATTATATTGTTGTTAATTGTAGTATTGAGTTAATAATATGCTTTGCATTTAAATTGTTTTATATTATAAATATTTTGATGTATTTACTTTAAAATTTAATTTGTGACTCCCCATCAAACAAAAAAATTACCTCCATCACCATCACTACTCGTTCGTATTATAAATATAATAAAATAATTATTATTTATACTCCGTATATAATAATTCAAAGTGTATTATTTGTATTATTTAAATAATATGAAAAATGAGAGGCCACCCCTAAATTATCAGAGCTAAGAAAAACAACATTAAAGCTAGCTAGCTGTGAATTAAGAGATTCATGGAAGGTTGGTACAACATTAAATACATGGATGGTGAACGGTCGGTACGTGTTTGGACATGTTTCTACTGCTACGCTAATGTGTTGTGTTGATTAGACTCTGGATCGTACCAAGTTGGATATAATATTAATTCCGTCATGTCAATCGAGATTTGTACCAAATTTGGTGTGTTCTACACTTCCGCGAAACAAGACTAATCCACGTTATTCTATATGAGTTTAACTCAATAGTTCAATATTTAGTATTTAAGAGAAGAAATTAATGTTCAAATTTCGGTGGTGGTGATAGTGTGAGTTGTAGAGATTATGTTCAAAGTGGACCGATTCTTTATTGATTAAGACTCAAATAGACAATTTGAGCTAAGGCATCCTCAATAGTTTAAATTTTTTCTCCATTTTTTGTGGGTCTCAACATCGGACTCATCATCCACTATCTCACTCAATCTCAAAAACCTTTCTCCCCTTTAATTTTAATTTTTTTTTTAATTTTTTGTGAACTCACTGTTTTATCTGCACTATATTTTAATTATTTCTTTATTTATTATCATTATAAAAATTATAATTACAATTATTATTTTTATTATATTTAATTTAAATAGTTTTATAATTATAAATGTTTTAACGTATCTACACATAATTGAAATGATAATTATAAAATTAAAATTAAGCTTCTAATAAATATAATATTTAAATTAAAATAATATACTACACGTCTACATTTATATTATATAAACTAAAAATTTAATAACAAAGTTAATAAATAAAATAATTTTATTAAAAAAGAAATTAATAAAATTGTGGTCGTTGCTAGCTTAGAAACGGCCACAATTTTTTTTTTTTTAAATAAAAAATAAAAAAGCTAAAGAATCAGACTATCGGCCACTCTGAAACACCTCTAGAGGGTGTGTAGGGTGTGTGTAACAGACGCGGTCGCTGGTTGGTCAGTGATATGTAAACACGTCTCATTATTATTATTATTATTATTATTATTATTATTATTTTTTTTTTTTTTTTTTAACGGACAAAAACTTCCATTTTGTAGGAAGACTCAACACCCAAAATTCATTCTCTACATTAATTAAAAACATATCCATCTAATTTTACTGTTTGAAAAATCAAGAACAATCCTTTATTGGAAATGCTCAAAACGATATGCTTAACCGATTTTGAGCGTCAAAAAATTATGAGACATGCCTCAATTCAAAACAGCTCGAACTCTAATCCTCATACTTATTGATTTACGCCATATAAAAATAATACTACATATTCCAGCTTAGGGCAGCTCAAACCCTCGTCTTTATACTTAACCGGCTCAGACCATATAAAGTTTATAACTTTATACTATATGCTCCAACTTGGGGCAACTTAAATTCTCATCCTTGTGCTTAATCGGCTTAGGTCATATCAAAATTTATACTATACATTTATGCAATATAAAACTCTTAAAAACGTATTAAAATTAGACTGCTCAAACTCTCATCATCATGCTTAATTGACTTAGACTATCTAAAAATTATACCATATGCTCCAATTCAGGCCAACTCAAATTATCCTCATCATACATAATCGGCTTAGACTATATAAAATTATACTCCAATTCATGTCAATTCCAACGATTATCCCCATGCTTAATCGACTTAGGCCATATAAAAATTATACTATACTTTTTGCAATATAAAATCCTTAAAATGTATTTAAACTAGAATTGCGTTGGTTGTGACAAATTATTCTGTGGATCCGGGTCCAAAATACACAATTACATACTGAATGTTCACAATTTTGTAAAAGGTAAATTGTGAATATTCAGTATGTAAATTGTGAACATTCTGTATGTAAGTCGTGTATTTTGAACTCAAGTCCATCTTGCAAGGTGGAGCCTGGTCCATGGTATAACAACTCGTTGGTTGTTTGTTGGGTTCTTTAACAAGGCGTTTGGTTGAAAGGAAGGAACTAATGGGGAAATGAATTGTAATTCGGTGAAAAAATGATAAGGTTGGAATAAAGTAGGAATTCAAATTACATTGTTTGGTAGGAAAGAATAGAATTACTTGGAATGAGAAGGGAAGAAATTGTATAAAGACTAAAATGTCTCTGTCTAATAATAATACTAATAATGATCAAGGGTAAAAAAAAAATCTTACTTTTTCCCTTTCCTTTCCCCATTGAATTGCAATTCAGATGGGGGAAGATATGAATTGCAATTCAACAAAATGAGGAAATTGCAATTTGGTGGAATTGCAATTACCTCCAACCAAACACTGTAATTCATACCATAAAAGAATTATGTTGTAATTGAATTGCAACTATATTCAATTAAACAACCCATAAAGATTTTAATGGATGATTGAGATTTGACATAAGTGAACTATCCAATGTTGATATTACTCTTGAACTTGGTGTACAAGTCTATGGACTATAGAGGATAATTCAAATTTTGCAAGGTCCATACTGATTTCTGAACGTAAGCTAAGTGGATTATTAGGCCCATTCAAAAATTTGGGCTTGAATGCTTATCTCAAAAGCCCACTTTTTCTCTTTCTCTCTCACCTTTTATATCCTTATACCTATACTAGTTTTTTACGTGCATTGCGCGATTGAGATAATGCCTAATATTTTATCTTAAATAAGTATTTTAAAGTATATCAATGCAAGATTATATTGGAATTGTTCATGTGTAGATAATTGAATGTATTTGTGTATTTAAATTGGTAATTCTAAGATTACAAATGCAAGATAATATAGTCAAGATTGATTATAATTGTAAACAAAATAATTGTATGGGTATGGTTGAAACCAAATACAGGACATAAGGAAGAACAAATAAAAATTAAAGCATAAAATATTAAATATATTCTAATATTGTTTGAGGAGATTCCGACAGTAAAGGATTTGTGGTTAGAGTTCTATTAAGATTTTAATATTAGAATTAGATTAATGTTGTACTTATAATTCTATATTATAATTAGACTAACGGTGAATTAACGGTACTTAATGAAAAATTTAACAGATCGGATAATCATATAAGTAAAGATAAATTAGGAACTCAAGGAAAAACTAAAATCCGAACAATCTGAACTATTCATTTGATTTAATAATTTGACGGTCATTTTTCTACCCAATGTTTATAATTAAATAAATATTTAAAAGTATATCAATGGAAGATTATATATGAGAAGTTCAACATAAGTAATTTAATGTCTAATTTGTTTATTTAAATATGTAATTCATAGTTTATGAATACAATGTAATATATGAGGTTCATTATAATTGTTACTATTTTTTTTATTTTTAAATAGTAACCAAGTATTTTTGTTGCAAAGGGTTCTAAAATATTAAATGAATGCACATATATACAAGATCAATGAATAATTTCAAACAAAAAAAAAAAAAAATACAAGATCAATGAATGAATCAACGGTACCAGTCCTTTAGGTGTTTTTCTCAGTGTTCATTTAGTTCAACCATTATTGTTGAATAAATTATTATGGATAAAGAAATTCCTAATTTAAGGAATTTAGATGTAGTAAAAATTTAAAATTTTTAATTATAATGTAACCCAAAGATATTGGACGATTGGAAAATATGATGTAACCCAAAGATCAAAATGTTAAAGAAAGTGTTTTGGTTATTCAATAGTTTGAAGCAACAATTTGTTCCAAACCACTGAAAATACAAACATTGCAATTTATAAGAGAAAATTACACTTTTAGTCCTGTGACTATTGGGATCTTGTTAATTTCAGTACTCGACTTTAAAAACTAACACTTTAGTCCCGTAACTATGCAATTTTTAACACATTTGGTCCTCTCAACCAAATCACCGGCCAAATGTTGCCGGAAAAATGTAAATCATTTTTAATTATTTAACATTGAAGGCAAATTGGTCATTTCAAGTAACTCTCTTCTTCTTCCTTGCACTGCGCACAACTAGCCGATTATTTCTCCGATTAGTATGATATAATTCTAAAGTAATGAATGATTTCTAGATGCTAACCTGCTGTATAAAATCAATATAGTGAAGAGCCCCATGCTTAAAGTGGGTCCCACCACCAGGGAAGGCAAGGTATTCACCACTAACTTTAACCCAATATAATTTTGATGTCCCTTAACCTCTTCAAGCTTGGTGTGTGGAACATTGCCGTGCCAGTATTATATAATCGGCCAGGCAACGACGAAGTTGTGCGCAGTGCCTGGCCATTGCCGTCGGAACAAATTTCCTGGGTTTTGTAATGAGAAGAAAGGGTGCCGTGCCAGAACTACATATATATAGGACAACTTTTTTTTTTTTTTAATTTTCCGGCAATTGTTTTCTCGGTGACTCACAACTAGAAAGGTTCAGCACCATGGAAAATCCTGCACCGTGAACAACTCATTATCGCCGTTTGCTTTCACTATTAGGCCAGCGGAAGTGACGGAGTGGGACACGGCGGTGGAGAAGTAGCTCATACCAAGTACACGCGCGGGAGCAAAAGGGGATGTTTTCTGGGAAAGGCAGGTCGACGAGGGAAATGGCATCGACGACACTGGAGAGGGATTTGGTGAAGAAGGGGGGTGAATTGACCATTTTGGCCCCCATAATAAACAATTTAAAAATATTTACGTTTTTCCGGTGATTTGACCGGAAGGACCAAATGTGCTCAAAATTGCATACTTACGGGACTAAATTGTTAATTTTTAAAGTCGAGTACTGAAATTAACAAGACCTCAATAGTCACATGACCAAAAGTGTAATTTTCTCCATTTTATAATATTTGTACTTATCGTTTTTGAGAATGATTTCCCCAAAACACATCTGTATTTTAAAAAAAAATTATTATTAAAACAATTATTATTATTATTATTATTATTATTATTATTATTATTATTATTATTATTATTATTATTATTATTATTATTATTATTATTATTATTATTATTATTATTATTATTATTATTATTATTATTATACCCTTAGGTCATTTTAAATGTTAATTTAAATAGTTAATTTTTTTTAAATATCTTTTTACCAACCGTTGATATAATTCGCTGGTCAAATCCGCTAATATAATCTGCTAACGATAAGCGCTAACTGCTGATTGTCAAACAAGGACATTGCGAGGTAGTTTCTCACTTCAATTTGTTGTGTGATTTGAATATTCCCTTTTGTCAACAAATCCCTCAAGTAGTTAATATGATTGACTTTATTAATTTAAATTTTTTAAATTTTTTCATGGTATTAATAAAATACTTGGTAAATAAATATATATCATTATTTTGTATTATAACTTTGATATTTAATTTAAAAATAGTGCACAAAAAAAGATAATAGACAATGTAGTGAATATAATCAATTGATGAATTTGAATGTAAAGAATTTTTACATTGGAGAAAAATAAAGATAATATAACTAATGAAATTATTTCTCTTAGTTAATTTATTGATAATGAATAATTTTTTTTTAATAAAGACATTGTAGGGACAATGTAGCGAATATAATCAATTGATGAATTTGAATTTTGAATGTAAAGAATTTTTATATTGGAGAAAAATAAAGACAATATAACTAATGAAATTATTTTTCTTATTTAATTTATTGATAATGAACAATTTTTTTTTGAATAAAGGCATTGTAGACACATAATTCTAAATAGAATACTAATTATGCCAACATTGATTGAAATGGGGTTCGAACCTAAGACCTTTATTATTGAAATCAATGAGTAAGTTAACGGTGAATTAACAGAAACTAACGAAAAGATAATATTTAATGGAAAAGTTAACGGATAATCATATTCATTAAGGATAAATTAGGAAATCTCAAGGAAAAATTAAAATCTGATCAATCTGAGCCATTCATTTGATTAAAAAATTTGACCGCCATTTTTTCTACCCATTATAGGCCTAACTCTCTTGGGCTCTTATTAGTATAGTAGATATGATCCAGATCAAATAGAAATATGCTGTCGGGAAGAACTAGGAACCAATCAAAGTTGTCGAAGTGGTGAGCGCTCGCCAGTGGGTTGGAGGCAGTCGCCGGCGAGGCACCGGTGGCGGCACTCACGGTTTGCTCCGAGGAGTTGGAGGACATGTCGCCGGGGTGGTGGTTTATGGTGTCGGGTGGTGGTAGAGGGGAGAGGAACAGTTGTTTTGGGTGGTGGTAGAGAGATTCCCAACCTGGTTAGCTGATACCAGATGAGATCAAAGATAATTGTATTAACTGAACAATAGCGAAGATAATACAATAACAGAGCAATCTACGTTAACTAACCCTATACAATAGGCTAGCCATATAACTCTAACTTATTGACTTATTCAGAGAGTACAGGGAAATATAACAATAATAATATTATGTCTAACCATGGGTAGCTCAACTGGTCATAGAGGTGAAACTTTGGAAGAATGACCAGGGATCGAGTCTCTCCAGCGGTAGTGTGGGAGCAACCTCTCAAAGTGATGGGGGTGAGGGGGGCTTCTTGTGCGCAGTGAGCACCGGTCTAGCCTTTGTGGTTCATGTTCAGTTGAGTCACCATGATTTTACATCCTCCCAAATGCTCTGTCGGGTGAGGGGGGCTTCTTGTGCGCAATGAGCACCGGTCTAGCCTTTGTGGTTCATGTTCAGTTGAGTCACCATGATTTTACATCCTCCCAAATGCTCTGTCGGGTTGGGGTTCAGTTTTTTGGAAGAATGATATTATGTCTAACAGTTCATATGGGAATCTCTAACACAATGACATTTTCATAAATAATCAAACTTTTTTTTTAAAGCTAAGTGAGAATATGTATTCCCATAAAAAAATGTGAAATAATCTCAGATCAACCGCTCATCTGGAATGACTGACCGACAATAACTAAAAATAAAAAATAAATGCAATGACATTTTTGTAATTATAATAAATATTGAATGTGCATGGATAAGTTTGACAATGCATTTTTACTGATAATTAATAGTACACTCAAGATTTTAAAAGAGTTCCAATGAGACCACCTCCTCATGTGAGACCGTGCGGACCAACATAAATGCACACAAACTACTATACGAATGCATACAAACTATTCCAGGGTAGATTGTATGGCTGAAATTTTAGATCATGTGCATTCATATACAAATCCGCACGGTCTCATGAGGGAATGTGGCCTCATTTGATCGCTGATATATATATATATATATATATAAAAGAAGTTTAGTGGACTAAATGTCTAAATTTTATGTATGTGTATATATATCATCTGCTATCTAATGAAAGGTTTTTGCTAAGTTTATGAGTTCTATATTATTCTTTTCTCTTTTCTTTTTGTATATTTTTGAGTCTACAATTACATAAGATTCATATGAACATGGACCCTAATTTAAAACATGTTCAATGTGTTGATGGCTACTATTTAATTTATATATACAAGTGATTCCCTCTTGATAATAAGAGTAATTAGACAAAATAATGAGGCTATTAGAACCAACGTGAATTGTTATTTATTATGTAACGGTAACGACTTCAATATTGTAAAATGCAATAACAGTTAACGATAAAATACTCATTTCAATGACTTAATTAATAAAAATTTCTTGAAGTTAAAAACAATATTTTATTTAACATCCTTTATGGAAGATAGAATATGGAATTGTTTTTTATATACTTGAAACACAGTTACTTTGAAGTTAGAATATAATAAATGTTTACATCAATGATATTTACAGTTAATCAAATAAATATACGAAAAATAATAATTACTTGATTAGACATTTTGATTTTTTAAAGTTAATGACATTTTAATTAGTTTACCGTTAAAGTGTTAAACGTAGATAAATATTTATTATTTGTCGTACGTAACGATCGACTCATGCCCTATAACACACTTTTTTATTTTATTATATTCCACTTCATGATAAGTGTTTTTCCTTCCTAGTAAGAGATCGACAGCGACAGGATAAATAATAAAACTAAACTGTCAACCTCCGTCAAAGCAGTCAAGAATAAAAACATCATGTGAAAAACACCAATGAATCTACTATTGAGTTAATGCATACATTGCATCTTTGGAACTCTACTTTACGTAAGTTTTTTAATGTGTATACAAAAAAGATAAATTATTGTATAAAGATTTTATTATATGATAAGCTTGAGAGAGGGTTGACAAAATCAAATCTATGATTTTTAGGTGAGAAAATCATGTTCTATTTACTTAATCACTCTTTTTGAGATAGTATATAGATATTTTGATGATTCAAGAGCAACATTTCTACTACTTAGAATTAAGGGGTGACGATTATAATTAAATTATATATGAGGGCATAAATTACAAGTTTCACTTTATTTTTGGACATAACAAATAAAGGTGATGTGGAAACAGATTTGAGATAAATTCACATTTGAATTTTGTAAGAGTATGAGCCCAATCTATATGTATTAAAATTTCATATATAATGCATCGACAATGACATTTTTATTTTTATTATTTTTTCCCTTATTCTTTTTATTCCATTGTTTAAAAGTAGATGAGTTAAAAGGGTAATGAGTTTTGTAATTACTAAAGGGTTTGATTTCAACAATAAGATAATAAAAGTATGCAAACAAACATGGTAATGAGTATCAAAATTCATAATAGGGTGCAAAAGTCCCCAACCAAATACCACCATAGTTTTTACGGAAAAATTTCGCAATGTGTGAAAATAGTGTCGTAATTTGATTAAAATGGAGTAAACGAACAGAATTTTCCATTTTGCCCTCTATTTTAACGCTAACTTAACGTTAATGCTAACGGATGACCAATATAACTTAAATTTCAATAGTTAAAGGACCAATTTACATACAATTAAAAGTTAGGGAACCAATTTCAAAAAATATCATAGTCGGAAGACCATTTTGAAATTTTCCTCAAAATGGAATAAAAACTTATTAGAACATTGCCGTTGTTTTCGCAAAAAAAAAAAAAAAAAAAAAAAAGAACATCGTTGTATACATTTTATCAGTGAAGGATATATATATATATATATATATATATATATATATATATATATATATATATATATGATGATAAAGTGCTGGAATTAGCTAGTTTATTTTAAATTTTATCTGTTTAAAATATTAGGACTCTGTATTCTAGGCACACTAGAATTTATTCTCCCTCCACTTATATTATTAGGAGTATTACCATTTAACTCGCACGGGTTTAGCTCAATGGTTTAGTGGGTAGTATTTGAGATATAAGAGACCAAGGTTTGAACCTCGGCGGCGGCAGTGTGGGACTTATGTCCAAAGTTGGCTGATTCCTTGTGCGCACCGGCATTCCTTTTAGGGTAAGGAGTATTAGCATTTATGATTCCTAATTGGGACTCTTTGTATCCTTATAAATACATCTCTTCATCATGTAGTTTATTATCATCATGGATTGATCATCAATAATATCATTCCCAGAACTATTGTTTGTATGTAGAGTAGACCCGCCGCCGGCGGTGACACTATCACTTTATCTCCGTTAAACATACTTTCTCAAACTATCTGTTATGGAGGACTCAAGTTGTTCCCTTTCTCCGTGGTTAAAATATTAGTAAATACGTTGAAGGCACGTTTCTATGTCTGACTTCATTTATTAAGGTTCCGTATGAGTTTCATGGATTGCGGTCGAAAATTTGGTCCGTTAGGATTCTTTTATTTTGTTTGTTACAAAGTATCATAAAAAAAAACAATAAGTAGTGGTGGGCGTCGATTCGGGTAATACCCGAATTTTATTTCAAGTATCCAAAAATTTTGGATGATATTTTTGACACCAGATATCCGAACCAAATTTAATCCGATTATGTTTGATTCGGGTGAATTTATTTCGGGTTAGTTTAAATATACCCAAATTTTTAGTTATATCAATTTTAAATTTTTAACTAATTTCATTATTGGTGTATCTATACTACTTTAGATACTATCAAACTAAAAATAAGACAAAATAGTAAAAATAGTAATAAGTAACTAATTGACTTTTGAAAATTAATAGAATATTAATAATAAAATACATTTAATTAATAGTTAATATACAATTTATAATTTATATTAATTTCTATATTTATAATAAAACTTCGGGTTATTTTGAATTTTGTTTCTAGTATGGATATAATTTTAATATCTGATATCTGAATCGAATTTATATTCGGATATAGCATAATTAAAAATACCTGAATCGATATTTATTCAGGTTTACCCTAAATTTAAAATTCAGTTCGGATTTCGAGTGCTAGTTTGGATTACCCGAATTACGCCACTCCTAACTACAAGGAAACTACATATCTACAAAAAGACCAATTGGCAGAAATCTTCACCAAGTCACTAACCACAGCAAGGCTAAATAATCTATGGGACAAACTCAAGGCTAAATGATATGGGACAAGTTCAATGTTCTCCCTTAAGCTTTAGCTTCTGTATTCTAGATACACTAGAATTCATTCTCCCACTCATCCTATATTATTAGGAATATTATCCTTTACCATTGACTGAGACTCTTTGTATCCTTATAAAAACATCTCTTCATCATATACTTTATTATCATTACGAATTGATCAATAATAATATCATTTCTAAAAGTATTGTTGTGACCTAAAATGTCATAATTATTACACCAAACATTAATTAAAAGAATATTTCAAATGCTTTAATTTTCTACATTAAACTAGTATTTCCACCCGTGCGATGCACGGAATGGAATTGTTGTAATATATTAAGAATATTTAAATCGATAAAGAGTTAATTTCACCGGAGGTCGCTTATCTTTCCTGACAATTTCAAATTTAATCCTAGACTATAGTTATTAATTATTATGATTTATTATATGTTATAATACGTTAATATTCTTACTATTATTATTAACACTTAACTAGTAATTCACGGAAAAAAATTATGTTATTATAAATATAAATAGAAAATAGAAAAACTAAAATATTTTAAATTATTTAATATAATAATATTTTTGAGCTTTCATTGGTCAAGTATTTATTATTTTTATAGAATACAAAATTAAAATTAAAATTTTGTATGATTAATATAATCTCTAATTATGTGCATAGTCAAATAAACTTATAGAGAGAATTTACATAATTACATTGATTTATTATTAATTGCATTTCATCTATATTATAATTTTCACAATACGAATAATAACTAAGATAATTACATTTGGTTAAACCAAAAAAAAAAAAAAAGATAATTACATTTGGAAAGCAAATTTCAAATTTTGTATGTGTAAATTTAAACTCTAATTGAACACATTTTTTATATGATTATATAATATATAGCTATTTTATTTTTCAAAAGTATATTTTTTATATGATTATATAATATATAGCTATTTTATTTTTCAAAAGTATATTTTTTATATGATTATATAATATATAGTTATTTAATGTGTTTTTTTTTATAATAAAAGATGTTGTGGCATTAATTGTAAAATTAATTATTTCCCAAACCATATAGCTTTATTATATAAAGGATTACTTTTAAATATTATTTTTACCACTTATATTATTATTATTATTATTATTATTATATTATTATTATTATTATTATTATTATTATTATTATTATTATTATTATTATTATTATTATTATTAGTTTCTTTTCAAGTTTTGTTAGTATATAATGGCCGTGAGGCACACAATAATAATATAACCATAATTAAATATTCTTGTATTGTATTCCGTGAGTCACAATAATAATATAACAATAATTAAATATTCTTCAAATCTAATATTCTTCTAGGATTTCTATTACCATCATTAATTATTCCCTAATTTACCATAATTAAATAATTTGACCAATTATAAAGAGAGATTATCAAATAATGCATGGGACAATTTTTTAATTAAAAAATTTAAAAATTCATTAATAAAACATAAGGTTCTCATACTTTTTTCTTAGAAACTATTTAATAAAGCATTTTTTTTAGAAATTGGTGGGCCAAACCGCCTACGGCAGTTTGCGGTGGATAGATCTCGAAAAAATACGCGATTTCAAAAAAATATTTGTCTAAAACGGACAACTGAGTCAAAAGTTATGCCTTGCCGAACTTTTGACACATCACAACTTTAACCCATAATTATTATACGAATGGGAAAGTAGAAATCAATATATTTTATTGGAAAGAGAGATTTTTTAGGAATTGGGCGGGAAGTTAAAATTCCAGGATTTTGTTAATATATATAGTATAGATAGATGTACAAAGAGAATTGTATTACACTATTTTAAAATTTTAGAATAGAATTTTTACCCAGAATTATTGTACGAATGAGAAAGTAGAAATCAATCAATATATTTTATTAGAAAGAGAGATTTTTTAGGAATTGGGAGGGAAATTAAAATTTCAGGATTTTGTTTTTATATATAGTATAGATGTACAAAAGGGAATTGTATTACACTATTTTAAAATTTTAGAATATAATTTTTACCCAGAATTATTGTACGAATGGAAAAGTAGAAATCAATCAATATATTTTATTGGAAAGAGAAATTTTTTAGGAATTGGGCGGGAAGTTAAAATTCCAGGATTTTGTTTTTATATATAGTATAGATGTACAAAGGGAATTGTATTACACTATTTAAAAATTTTAGAATAGAATTTTTACCCAGAATTATTGTACGAATGGGAAAGAGAAATCAATCAATATATTTTATTGGAAAGAGAGATTTGTTAGGAATTGTGCGGGAAGTAAAAATTCCAGGATTTTGTTATTATATATAGTATAGATAGTATAGATATAGATAGATGTACAAAGGGAATTGTATTACACTATTTTAAAATTTTAGAATAGAATTTTTACCCAGAATTATTGTACGAATGAGAAAGTAGAAATCAATCAATATATTTTATTGGAAAGAGAGATTTTTTAAGAATTGGGCGGGAAGTTAAAATTTCAGGATTTTGTTTTTATATATAGTATAGATAATGGGAACTTTAAACAACATTATTTTCAGAGAAACTAAATAATTTTTTGAAGAATCAACGAGCCAAACAAGACGTACCCAATCAAGAATATTAAAAGTAGTCGGCTGCGATGCATCAAATCTCACATGTAAAACATGCTAACTACTTAATTATTTTGCTAAACGATATGCTAAATAAATAAATATATAGGTTATCTAGAATGCTTTTTTTATTTTTTTATTTTTTTTTATTTTTTATGATATGCTAATCATCATGTCGCCAACATACCCGCATTTATTATTTGAAAGTGTAGATTGTGTGAACCCCACTCATATATAATAGCTCGCAAATTGCACATGATAAGTAAACAGCACTAGAAAAATCTTGTGTAATAATGGACTCAACTGAAAAAGTATTGACAAAAATCAAACTTGTAACGTTTAGATACGAGAATTATGTTATACACACTCCTAAACTTCATACGCAGAATGACACTCTTCCTTTTCTTAAGGATGCTTTGCATTGGGATTGTTATGAATAATACTTGATTTCTTTGCTTTCAAAAAAGAAAAAAAAAATGCCCTTCATCCCATTTTATGTATTCGATTCGGTTAATGAGGTTTGACCAAATTTATTTATAATATCATTTTTTGTAACATTTAGTTTAATATTAGTGTATACAATTTTTATATTTAGAAACTACACTAAAAATACCATCAAACACAAATTGACAAATTAAAAAATTATAAGAAAATATTAAAGAAAATAAAATAAAATGAAAAATTCGAGTTGAAGACACTTTTTGGTATTAGTTGATTGCAATTATTTCTCTTTAAAAAATCTAATCAACTTTAATAGGTGTTGGTTATTGTGATGTTTGTGTTTATTTAATTTTTATTTAAATTTACATTTTTAATTTTGAATTATTTTCATTTAATAAAAACAAAAACAATAACAAAAATAATAAATAACAACAACAACAACAACAACAATCATTATTATTATTAAAATAAACTTATTTTAAAATTTATACATAAAACTAAGAGTTAATTCTACTAGAGTTCACTTGTTTTTTATGGCAATTCTAAATTTAGTCACACACTATCGTTTTTGCCATTTAAGATCCCTAGACTATTATTTTTGGACACTTTTAGTCCTTCTCATGACTTTTTCTATTTTTAGTAAGGGCATTTTTGTCTCTTCATATTTTTCTTTTGTTATTTTTTTCGGTTTCAACCGGTTTAATTGGTTTAGGACTTTACTAAAAATCGATTGAAAAATATGATTACTAAAAATCAGAGGTTATCTAAAGTTACAAACCAATATTAAACTGTTGAAACCAGAAAAATAATAAAAGAAAAATATGAAGAGACAAAAACGCCCTTACTAAAAATAAGAAAAGTGATTAGAAGGACTAAAAGTGTCCAAAAAATAATAGTCTAGGGATGTTAAATGGCAAAAATGATAGTCTGGGACTAAATTTGAAATTGCCACCAAAGACAAGGAACCTCTGATGGAATTAACTAAATATAATTTAATGATAAATCAATAAATAAAATAATATATTTATATATTTTAAAGTCATCTAACACAAATTTTTATCAATTATATGCTAACATAATCAAAGTAGCTACCAGCTACTGCCAAACACCTTGTGCTCAGATAGCATGTAGTGACTCTTCTATATGGGAGGTCATGAGATCTAGCTTTAGTGGAGTAGCTGCCAGCTAATTAAAACAATAAAATCAACTAGCTAGTAGCTAGGTAATTGCCAAACACCACCAATGAATGAATCAATAATATATATATATATATATATATATATATACATCACATGATGATTAAAATATAGATCAAATGAAATAAAATACAACAAAATAAATTAAATTAAGTGATGATGTATGAAATCATGTAAACTAATAAAAATAAAATTTAAGAATTGACTAAAAATATACTATATCTCTTATTTCTAATTCAAATATAAAAACTGTACTAAATGTTTTATTATTTAATTAAATATAAATCAATCACTTTACAATTAATCAATGATTATTAATACAATGTCTGACCAAAATTTTATAAAAAAATATTTTTTTTTTGTCTTAAATAATCAATGATAATCTCCCCATAGTCTACTCAACTACACTATCATCCATGACATGACAATTCACAAAGCTGTTGTACTTAGTTAATTATGAAATACCAACCATATATCTTCATGATTTTTTGCTGGTTTATGACTAAGAAACGTTAGGAAAAAACATAGAAATTAAAAGATCTGAGTAAACTAAATTATCAATAGTAAATAAAGATCTGCTAAAAAATTATTAATCAAATTATTAACGATAAGTTGGAACTGTTAGCATGCAAAAACTCGCTAAAATTTTACTAATAACTATATAAGCTCAATGAGGAGTACAAATAAATGTAATTCAATTAAATTTTAATTTACTTATGTGGCGTGAATGAGATGACGCAAGTCTCTCTCAATTTAATCGGAGGGTTAGAGTTTAAATCCTAGAAATGAAATTACCTTAAAACCCATGAGAGTGTGTTTACAAGATTAGTTTGGGTGTGTGGGGTACTACCCGACACCAATAATATTAATATTAGTGTGTGGTTGAAATGGTCTTGAAAATGGACACTTATTACCAATATAGGATGGTTAGGCTAAACCATGCTAGCTTATAATATTACTAGGCATTTTTACGCGCAATGCGTGAAGATTCGAGGCCAAAATAAGCTCAAGAAGCTTAGGGTCCGTTTACTAACAGAAAACTGTTTTCTGTTTTTGTTTTCTAATTTTTCAGTTTTTATTATCTATTTTCCATTCTTTGTTTTCTGTTTAGAAAACTTGTTTACTAACATAAAATTGTTCTCTGTTTTCTGTTTTCTAATTTTTTAGTTTTCACCTAAAATTTAATTTAGATAATATTAATATTTTTTGAGCTAATATTTAAAATATTTTTTTTTGGGTATATTCATTTGAATGACATGTATATGAATATATAACTTTTACTTTGAATTCTAATTATGTGAGATTTCAATATCCGATATCTGGACCGAACTTGTATTATGATGTAACATAATTAAAAATATTCGAACTAATAATCTATTGAGTTCAATCAAAATCTAAACCATTATATAGAGTTTAATTCTTAATTTTGATAATGTAAATAATATCTAACTTTAAAGTGTAAGCAAATAAATTATGTTTAAATAAGTAAAGTAGAAAATATAGAAGATAGCGATAAGTAAAATAAGATGATAATGATAGTAATGTGGTTATAGTGACATATAACTAAATAGATGATAAATGATTCTGTTTTTCATTTCGAAAATAATTTTTAAGTGTGTTTCAGTTTTCCAGAAATTATTTTCAGTTTTCAAAATGGAAACTGTGTTAGTAAACATGTTTTCTGTTTTCTATTTTCCAGTTTCCGAAAATTTCTGGAAATTTCCAGTTAGTAAACGGCCCCTTAGTTTTTATTCTCATTCCTATAAAAATTCTCTCTCTCAAAATTCTATGTAACACTTCTATAAAAATTATGATGTGTTTTATTGTTTAATTAAGTTCGCTGGAAATGAAATATTATTTGAGTTCTCAAGTATACTTGTTAGAGTCTATTGTATCATGAGAAATCAATGCTTCAATATTACTAGCAGTCTAGCATATAAGCAAATTGATTTAAAAGATCGAAAGTGTGAGCGTCAACACACCTTTAATATTTTTTTTGAAAAGCAACACACCTTTAATATAATTATATATACCTTGACTGAAAACTTAGATGTAATATACTTCTTTAGTAAAAAATCTTGGAAAAGGGTACAAATAGGCCACTGATGAACTATTTGGGGATAGCAATTAAGCCACCAAACTCGAATAAGCTCCAAATTCATTCATAAATCTGAAAAAAAAAAAAAAAGAGCAATTAGCATTTTTAGCAGGTTAACAACAAGTTTCCACTAATTGGGATGTCATGTGTTTATTTTATTATTATTATTATTATTATTATTATTATTATTATTATTATTATTATTATTATTATTCTAAGCATTTAACCCTCGATTGACCAAAAATCAAAATGAAATAGGAAAAACTTTTTCTTCTCTTCTTGCTGCGCAAGTTTATTGCGTTCCGTCTCTTCATAATTGTTTTAACGTGTTCATGAGCTGCTACAATTTCTGCACCAGTGACTAGTCTGTTTTCTTGAGTCCACCTATCACATAAACTCATAAATCTACTATATATATATATATATATATATATATATATATATATATATATATATATATATATATATATATATATATATATATATATATATATATATATATATATATATATATACTAATAAGAGCCTAAGAGAGTTAGGCCTATAATGGGTAGAAAAAATGGCAGTCAAATTTTTTAATCAAATGAATGGCTCAGATTGATCAGATTTTAATTTTTCCTTAAGATTTCCTAATTTATCCTTAATGAATATGATTATCCGTTAACTTTTCCGTTAAATATTATGTTTTTCGTTAATTTCTGTTAGTTCACCGTTAACTTACTCATTGATTTCAATAACAAAGGTCTTAGGTTCGAACCTCATCCCAATCAAAGTTGGCATAATTAGTACTCTATTTTTTTTAATGCTACTAGCTCTATTAGTACTCTATTTTACTCTTATTAATTTAAAATAATAATTTAGTAGCTACAACCAAAAATAATACATATGCATTTCTTTAATTTAGAATTATGTGTCTACAATGTTTTTATTCAAAAAAAAATTATTCATTATCAATAAATTAAATAAGAGAAATAATTTCATTAGTTATATTGTCTTTATTTTTCTTCAATATAAAAATTCTTTACATTCAAATTCATCAATTGATTATATTCGCTACATTGTCCCTATAATGTCTTTATTAAAAAAAAATTATTCATTATCAATAAATTAATTAAGAGAAATAATTTTATTAGTAATATTGTCTTTATATTTCTCCAATGTAAAAATTATTTACATTCAAATTCATCAATTGATTATATTCACTACATTGTCTATTATCTTTTTTGTGCACTATTTTTTAATTAAATATCAAAGTTATAATACAAAATATATTATATATTTATTTACCAAGTATTTTATTAATACCATGAAAAAATTAAAAAAATTATAATTAATAAAGCCAATCATATTAATTACTTGGGGAATTTGTTGACAAAGAGAGTATTCAAATAACACGACAAATTGAAGTGAGAATTATCTCACAATGTCCTTATTTGACAATCAGCAGTTAGCGATTAGCGTTAGCGAATTATATTAACAGATTTGACCAACGAATTATATCAACGGTTGGTAAAAAGATATTTGAAAATATTAGCTGTTTAGATTAACATGTAAAATGACCTAAGGGTATACATATATTTAATAATAATAATAATTGTTTTAAAAAAATTAAAAAAATATATAATTAAGCCAATCATATTAACTACTTGGGGGTTTTATTGACAAAAAGAGTATTCAATTCATACAACAAATTGAAGTGGGAAACTACCTCGTAATGTCATTGTTTGGCAATCCGCAATTAGCTCTTCAATATTAGTATATATTTAATATTTTATACCATAATTTTTATTTGTTCTCCCTTATGTCCCGTATTTGGTTTCAACCATACCTATACAATTATTTTATTGACAATTATAATCAATCTTGACTATATTATCTTGCATGTGTAAACTTAGAATTACCTATTTAAATACGCAAATTTAACATTCAATTATTTATGTATGAACAATTCCAATATAATCTGCCATGATATACTTTAAAGTATTTATTTAAAAAAAAAAAAAACATTGGGACCAATCGCGCAATGCGCGTAAAAAACTAGTTATATATATAAACCGCATGCACAGTCTATCTATACGCATATATAATCGGACAATTCTAATCGAGTGAGTTGAGTCCACCTATCACATAAACTCATATAGTATAGGGAAAATGGTCAAATATGTCCTCCAACTTTACTTACGAAGTCAATTAGGCACCTAAACTTTTTAAATGAGCAATTAAACCCATCAATATTGCATTTTTGGTTCAATTAAGCCCAAAAACTGATAAATAACTTACTATCATAGGTCATTGGGGATTCGGCCACCTCCGACACAATTTCAGACAAAAAAGTGATCGGCGACCGACGAACGATCGCCGGTTACGGAGAAGTCGCCTTCTCACCGGAGAAGGCAACCCAGTGGTGAGAAGGGTTGCCTTCTCACTGAAAAGGCAACCACTAGGCGCCTTCTCCGGTGAGAAGGCAATCTACTGTGTTGCCTTATCGTCTGTTTTCTCCGTTGATTGACCGGAAATATCATCGAAGTTGATCGCTGATCACTTTATTGTCGGAAATATCACCGGATCGGAGTTGGTTGGATTGTTGGCCGGAACCCTAGTAATCTGTGATAGCAGGTTACTAATAGGGTTTTGGACTTCATTGCACCAAAATACAATATTGATAGGGTTAATTGCTCCTTTAAAAAGTTTAAGTGCCTAATTGACTTTTTAGTTAAAGTTGGAGGACTCATTTTACCCTTTCCACTAAAGTATATATACAAATCGTAGGCACAGTCTATACGCATATATAATCGGACAATTCTAATCGAGTGGGTGCATACAGTGTGAAAAGATATATAAAGTAAAATATAACAATTATGAAGAGACAGCTCTCGGAAGGCAATAAACTTGCACATGGACAAGAGAAGAAATAGGTTTTTCTATTTCATTTTTACTCTTCGTCAGTCCAGGAAGATAATCAAATACTTAGTAAGATAATAATAATAATAAATAAATAATAAATAAAAAAATAAACATATGGCATCCCAACCAGCGTTAACCTGTTGTATGTTAACTTGATAAAAATACTAATGACTATTTTTCAGATTCATAAATAAATTTGAAGCTTATTCGAGTTCTATGGCTTAATTGCTATCCCCAAATAGTTCAATGGACTATTTGTACATTTTTCCAAATATCTTTTTTGGACCACATTATAAGTGTAGAACACAACATCAAGAACACACAACATTCGAGTGGTATACATACATTATAATACCTATGAGTGGAAACACAAATTATTGCACTTTTAGATAGGTCTTTGTGATAATCATACCACCACAAATTTTATAATAATGTTGGGATATTTTAATTTTCAGGTGAAACATAATGGATGATATATGGAGGGAGTGGGTTTGTCTGAGGTGAGATGAGGGCCGGGTGGTGGTGGAACCCAGGCCAGATGGTTATATATATATGGATGGCTCCATCTTGAATTGTCACAGCACATGGCCTCATTAACTCTATAAGTTGTATTCTCTTGGCATATATGAAGTCAGAAGGTGGATTGGATGGGTTTTATAGAAATGACTTTAATTTGATTGAAATTTGTTAATATATATAATTATTCTTTTTGTGTGTATATATAGTGGTTAATGTTTTGATTCTATATATATTATGGATTGTAACGAAATAGCTAGCAACATAAGCACAAGGCTAGGCAAGATAAATCAAGAACACCCCAATCTTACAAAAAATTCGACAGCATAACGGTAGTTTTCGGTGTATGTCAAAGTGACAAAAGCGACCCAAAACAAGTTGTAAAGCGTTACGTACATCTAGAGCAAACACAATGACACACGTGTTTAAAGTAAACCCAATGGTACACATGTTCAAAGTAAACACAATGACACAAATGGGTAAAGTAAACACAATGACAGACGTCTAAAACAAAGCAGCATGCACACATGCCAAAACCCACTTTGTTATGGTTTATAAAATTTTTCAACAACTATGAATTTTTTTCTTTGCCAGTGATTGAAAATTAGGAGAACAAGCCCGCCAACCTAATTAACCAAGTTTACCAATTCAACCACTTTTGGCATATGATCAATAATAGTCTTACAAGATTTTTAGGTCTCGAAGTAGTTAAACAAATTGATCAAATAAAAAGGCTATTTTCAATTGAAAATCTTAAAATTTTAACCATTGGCGGACAATTTTTTTTAAATCTTTTACAATGCGTATATTTTATTATCCCAATTTAAAACTTAAATTTATTGTGAGCTATGCAGGTATTATTTTTATATATTTTATAGTCAACAACTTTAAAAGTGTGAAACATAGACATTTTGGGTAACAAACTAACAATATTTCCAATAATTGTCTACTTATTAGTCTTGAAAACCAAGTAGATCAGACAATTATTATTATTATTATTATTATTATTATTATTATTATTATTATTAATTATTATTATTATTATTATTAATTATTATTATTATTATTATTATTATTATTATTATTATTATTATTTTTATTATTGTTGTTGTTGTTGTTGTTGTTTGAAAGGGTGTTCTGGTAAGGGTGGGGGGGGGGGGGGGGGGGTGTTCCTTCTTGTTTTGAGAAAAAAAAAACCCTGTGTTCTATGAGAATAGCACTGAAGGATGCATTCATGCAAACCACATTAAACCGTTAGTTATATCCACTATTGGATATCTATTATAAAATAAAAATAAAAAAAATCTCACATATTTACTATACAACAAACTTATCGGCAATAATTAATAAACTTCTAAATTCTCTAACCTCAAATGTGCGTGTGTGTGTTTTTTTGGTGTATCCAAGTAGTAAGTTATATTAAAATATATTTCCACAAATTATGATTATAATAACTTATAAATTTACACTAAATTAAATTTTTGCTTGATAAAATGAGTACACTGATATAATTATTTCAAGTAATTAGAATATATGTTGTTGTTGGTCTTTCTTTGTAATAATTGTAATAGAGAAATTGTATACTGATAATTTTATTGGATTAGACCATCATGAAGCTGAACTATTGAGGGTAAAATAGATAACGAAGGCAAATATTAAACAAATAGAATGATGGGTCGCATGTGTGCCTTTTCAGTCCATTATGAATAATATTTAAAAAGGGTCTCGAATCCGGCTCAATAGAGACTATTAGGGGGCGTTTACTAACAGGAAATTTTCAAGAATTCTTAGAAATTGAAAATTGAAAACAGTCTAGGTGTTTACCATGTTCTTTTCCCATTTCTAAAATTGAGAACTATTCCTCCTTTTTTCAAGAAATTTGGAACACAATTAAAAGTTATTTTCAAAACAGAGAAACACGCCTGAACAGTAGATCTACTCATCGAATACGCCAGCCTTATTTCTCCTTTATTTTCTTCTTTTCGATCTGCTGCTGCTTTTCTTCTTATACGATCACCGGAAACCCACCCAGAATCGCCCCACCGTCCATGGCCGGCCTCTTCTCCAACCGCCAGACCATTACCAACACCCAGCCTACTCTAAAATCACATCGCCTCCCGCAGTCTGCTCTCCCCTACGAATCTGCGCACTTAAAATCGGAATCATTAAGACGGCAAAATTTATAGATCAAAGACCAGAGACGAGAGCATGAACGAATACAAAGCCACGAAGGTACTCCTCCGATTGTTGATTTTTTTTTTGAACTGTTTCTGTCTTTGAATGTTGAACTCGACTCCCTTGAAGCTTGAACATAAGTTGGCAATGAAATTTTTGAACATCGAATTTGGCAATGGAATTTTTGAACATTGAAGCCGAGTTAAGCACTGGAAATTTATTCCTAACTCAGTATTCTGCTCACACCTTTGGCTGCATCTTTCCCAGCTCTACACCAATTTGTGAATAGGTTGATGTTATCCTGTATATATTGTTGTTGATGAAGCAGAATATACAAGTGGCGGAAGGCATGAAAACGTGGAGGAATGCCAGGCAATGCACTTCCTGTGTACATGCAGAAAAAAAAAAAACAAATTAAATTATGAGATGTAACTTTAATCTATGGATTTTTCTCAAGGAAAGTTCTCTAAGTCTCTCTTGTATTAAAGATAAACTTCAATTTAACAAAAATATGTTTAATTTTCTTAATGTAACATTAATTAGAAGTTAGAAAAATTTTCGAAAACAGAGAATTGAAAACAGAGAATAATTTTCTGTTAGTAAACGGGCCCTTATAATTTCAGATCTAGAAGAATTAGGCAAGTTGTCCAAAAAGAAAGGAAGATAAGTGGCAAGGAAGTCAAATGTCCTGCCAGAAGATGATGATGTCTTAGTGAGGAACATGACCCCCTATTTGTAGTGTCTAGGGTCACCCAATTGACAGAGAAAGAGTGAACATCCTGCTCCAAAGTTCCTCATCCACACATGTGTCCAAGCATCACATAGACACGTTCCATAACCCTTACCACACGCCACCACTGCCAGCCTGCCACCCACCATTTTTGGCTACACCTGAGGCTAACATCTACCCTGCTTAGGCGCTCAACCAATGGCAAGACCGCAAGGCACATAGTGGCTCTGGCTAGGGCTTATGTCCCATTTGTCTTGCCCTCTTTTTTGGCCACACCTCGCCACTCTCAACTACGCACGACCAAGCACAGTCACGCCATATCTAACAGTATACCATAGGGAACACGGCAGGTCCCGACATCACTCCAACACTCTCCATTATCTTTGGCCAAGCTCCTCTGCTGCCTTATCACCTTCCTCAACTATGTACAGCCACACTATTACCGCTCTCAACCATGTTGTACCCAACGGTATGTCACGAGGCACATGACGGGTCCTAGTGTGGCTCCAATGCCACCCATTACCTTCTGCCAAGCTCCTTAACCTCTTTGTTACCTTCTTTTGCCATGCCTTGCCACATTACCACCACTCTCAGCCAAGTTTGGCCACACATGGCCAAGCCTAGCTACGCCATATCTAACGGTATGTTGCAGGGCACATGTCTGGTCCTACCGTGGCTCTTGTGACACCCCAAAAATCAACACTCCAAACCATGAATTAATTGAGTAATTAATTCTATTTCTTTTGAGGAATTGATTCCTAAAATCCTGATTTTTGATACTCAAGGACTAGTATTTGACTAGTCAATCTTTAAGTGGTGTTGTACCTTGTGCTTTGAGAGGAGTTCCCTTGTTCCTTACACTTTCTAAGAGTTAGTAAGGGTATCCTTGTCTTTTCACCAAGAGCTAGTTTTGTAACCTAAACCTAGAAGACTTTTTCATTTCATTCTCTTACATTTCCTAGAAAATATCTCTACCTTCTCTCTAGAAAACAAGAGCAGCTTGTTCTTCAAGCCAAAAGAAGCCTTTGTCAAGATTCCAAGTTTTGCTTCCAAGATTCAATCTTTTCTCTATTTTGGCATCTAGAAGGGTAAGATCTAAGCTTGTCTAGTCTTTTTGGTTCCATCTTAGTTGTCTTTTTCTTAAAGGTTGGATCTTTATGATCTTCTGGTTTGATCTTGAAGTGGGTTTGGCTAGTGAGCTTAGTGGAGAGCTTGTTGTGGTGTAAGAAGAGTCTTTTGGTCTTCAAGAGGTAACCCATGCTCTACAAAACCTATTTTGCTTACCTATATATGATTTCTTAGCTTCTACATGTGTTTTGCTATGAAATGTGAGAGTTTATGCATTTATCTTGTGATATTGCATATCTAGAGCTTGTGTTTAGGTTTCCTTTGTGTCATTGCTTGGCATTTTCCTTGGTTCAAGTCATTTTGTTGTGCTTGGTGAGATTTGGCATGTTTTGGACTTGAATTTGTGTTTGGAGGAGAAAATCCCCGAAGGGATTTGTTGTGGTACAGGGACGTACCCGCGGGCGGAACGGCGGGCGGGGCACCACCCGCCGGCCTACCCGCGGGAACGTATGCCTTGTGGGTGTTGTACCCGCGGGCGGGACCACGGGTGGGGCACTACCCGTGGGTCCACCCGCGGGGAACACGTTGGAGTTGAGATGGGATTTGCTCCCCGTGATTCGTTTGTCTTGGTCTTTGATCTTTTGGCTTCCCGTTGTTCTGTTGTGGAACTATTTGAGCGTCTTCTTGATGTTTCGTAGGTCTAGAGCTTTATGATAGGTATCCATGTAGGATCTTTGGTGTTGTGTATCGTGCTAAGTGTTCAACATTGTGTTTCGTTGAACCGTGTGGTGTTTTGTGTGTTCCTTGGAACTATCTTGAGTTTCCTCGTTGTTGAGCTTGCTAGTTATTATCCTAATGCTAGCGTCGTTGTTGTCGATGGGTGGTGACCTGTCTCTTGTTTGAGTATGTTTCGTACCTCTTTTGCAATCCGTTGCTTGTTTCGTGTGAGTGGTGGTGCGTGTGTGGCTTTACCTGGATTGCACGATTAGTGGTATGGGACGCTAGTCACCAAGGTATTGCAGCGGTCCTCGTGGTGGCCGTGACGTGATTTCATGGAGTTGTGGCTGAGTCCAGGTGTTTGGGGGATAACATTGTGTTATCCGGGCATGTGTTGCCGTGAATTGGTGGGTTTTCGTTGGTGGTTATAGGTGGGGGACGACGGTCCCGGAGGAATAAGGTTGGACTTGGCTGTACAGGGGCTTTCTGGAGGTAATGGTTGGCACCGAAGGTACAAGGTTGGGGGTAGCCATAAGGTTGGAACAGGGCATAAGGAAGGCATATCAACTCGTGATGGGTGATGTCACGAGGGCTTGTGAAGCCGTTGTTGTGGTGAGTTCTCTTCTCTCGTGACGTGTGTAGTCACGGAGGCTTGTGGTGTGGTGTTTTGGCATGTGTTGCCGTTGGGTGAGTCTTTATCCTTGTGTGTGGTTAACCTTTGTGGTTTGGGATGTGTTCCCGGTTTTGTCCTTGTGAGTGGTGAGTCTTGTGTTGTCTTTTGATCTTGGCTTTTGACTTATATATATGTATTCCGTTTCGAAAATGGTTTTCATATTATATATCTACCTATTTATGATACTTAATGGTATTGGTGGGTTACCAGCATCTTTCGCTGACCGGGCGTCGCCCCGATGTTTATCTTTGTATCTTTCAGGTGATGCGTAGTCGAGCGCGATGTCTAGAGCCGGTAGCTTAGCACCTGTATCTTTAGACAGTGTTGTTGAGGCCTGTGTGCCAATGTCTTTAGACTGTTCTAGTTTGGTTGTTTTGGGATAGTGTTACACTTGCAGATTGTCGCCGTAGCGTATACCTAGTGTGGTATACGTGACATAACACCCCGTTTTGGATTCCTTTTATCCAGTTATCTTTTTATCTTCCGCTGTGCTAGTTTTGTGCTTGATATGCAGGTGTTAAGACTCGTTTTAAGTAGTCTTATTTTTGGGGGTGTTACAGCTCTAATGCCTTACCCCTCTCCTTTTGCATCATTTACCACCTTGATTCTAGCTTAGTCTTACTTAACCCCAGAACATTGCATCTAACCCCTAAATTCCTGCCTTGTCTCTCTTCGGACCCTATTTCTCCAACATTTGAACTATAGCCCTTTAACACTACTCCTTAGTTCAATTCACACTCCTAACTTTATTCTATTCCTATTTAGGCCCCAAAAACCTTGTACATGGACTCCCATGATCTCCTAGACCCAATTAACTCTCCACTTATAGTCCAATTGACCTTAGACTCAAGCCTCATTCCTCCATCATATAATTACAATTTTAAGTAAAAAAAAAAAAAAAAAAAAAAAAAAAAAAAAAAAAAAAAAAAAAAGTAAGTACAAATACCTTTAACCACTTGTGGAAGCGCCCAAGCATCATTAAATGCACACATGTGGTGGGTTGCTTCCACACATGAAAGCTAAACTAAGCTAGAATGATCATTTGCAACGGGTACAACCAAAAAGGTGTTGACAACAATCGAACTCGTGAGCTCCTGGTAAAAGAATCATGCTTTGCTCACTTGGCCACCCCTATCGGGACTTGTGTAGTATCTTTTTGCTAGATAATTGTACTGATTCAATTCTATATACACTCAAGATTATATATAACAATATATTAGTGAACCACATTAAATATAGTCATGCTAGTTATCTACTAAAACAACCAACTCACTAAATGTCATTGGTAGCCAGCCAGAAGACTAAAAGCACAAATTTGAGAACATGAATAATGACCTATAGGAATTGTGTTTTTGTCTGCATAAAATTTTAATTTCTAGGACTGATAAGTGTTAGTATTATATTCTGTATGTCTCACCTTATCCTTTTGATAAAATTTATCTTAATGTTGGGGGTTTGTATTTTGTGCTTGTTTTTCTCACTCAAGACATCTTATGTACAGTAGTCAACTGCTTTGCTCATTACCTCAGCTGAATAAAAAATAAAAAAAATAATAATAAAAAATAAACTTGAAGTTAAGTGTTCAATGAATAGCTAGAAGATCAGATCATATCAGCAGAGAATTGAACAGTGCTATAAAGAGGATAAATACAATGGATATTGTCATTTAATATGGGATGATAATATGACTTCTACCCAATTTTTAACCAATATTCATAATAGCTAGATAATGTAATCAATTCATAAATAATCAATAAATATAAACGATAACGACTCTTAGTATCATATTATAGTCCAAATGATACTTTTTGGTCTCCTAATTATAAGGTCACTAGTTATAGTACGTACAAATAAAATTAACGTCAAATGTAAAAATTAAAATAAGTAAATAATTAATATAATTTTATACATGAAAGTTTTTCAATATAAAATAGAATTGGTTATTTTCAATATAATTAAATTGTGTATTTTCAACTTGTGATAAAAAATAATATATACTCCGTAGTAAATAGGAGTATTATTGTAGATAATTTAGATGGAAATAAAAATCATTTTCTAACAATTTCATATGAAAATAAATAAAATCTTCAAATGATTTTGATGATCATCGATGAGTTGATAAAAGTTAACTTTTTTATTGAGATTAAAATCGGCATATCTATAAATCTATAATGGTCTAACTAATGTTAAGTTGTTGAAGAATAATTAAAGATATGCAATGAAGCTATTGTGTACGAATTCATAAGTTTTCTTGTATATATGATTGAGACTTCAACTGTTGTTAATTATATGTGAACTCATTCTCTCACAAATTCTCATTAATATGATGAAATATTAATTTTATCCCTATAAAATTTATTAGATAATAATAATAATAATAATAATAATAATAATAATAATAATAATAATAATAATAATAATAATAATAATAATAATTTGCATTCAAATTCCTAAAGTGGAGAGAAATTTGGTCCAAGACATAATAGATCAACTTGTAATAAAATGTATATTCTAACTGAAGCAATATAGTTTCAGAATAAAAAATAATACTTTGTGCTACAATCAAGAAGGTTTGATTTAAGCAAAGAGAAGATAAGTTATTCTTAAAATAATTCCAATATGAGATCCCTTTTTTTAAGGTAACGATTCAAAAAATAATATCTTTCATTTTTTTCAATGGCCAAAAGAAACAAATCAATTAGTAAACATGATTACATTTTTTAATTTTTAACATGGACTACGACTACTAAGTGAAAGAATATTCTATTACGTAGTACTAAAGTTTGTATAGAGAAAAATTTAAAAGAAAATTAGGTAAATTTGAAAATATTTCATCGTTGTACAAGGAATACATCAAAATGTACAACTTATTAACGCACCTAGTTACACCAACATATTTTGTCTCATTAGAACTTTAACAATATTAACTCTTATATAATTTAGTAGAGAGTAGATTTAGTCTTCCAGGTTTTATCATCCAATTATTAGTATAATGACTTTTTTTTCATTGATACCAACTATTAGAGATTGTTAATTTCTATTTCAAAACGTTATTTCTCATGGCTAATTTCTTCTCTATGTGGAGAGAAAGGAAAATATGTGAGAGAATGATAACACTGAGGTCAATTTACAACTTTAATCTTGAGAAATTATGTTTAATTTTTAGACTAAAGTTAACTATCATCTTATTATCACTGTTGCAAATTTTGGTCTAGGCAGCCGCCTAGGCGTCTAACTCGGCCGACTCGACCTTGTTAATTATATTTTTCATACTATGTGGTGTGTGTGTGTGTGTGTGTGTGTGTGTGACATACACCCGTACACGTGCACTGTTTTTTCTAGTTTTAGTTAGCCGCCTAGGCGCTAGGCGCTACTCTACCGCCCGACTAGCGCCTAGCGCCTACTCCAACTATGCTTATTACTAATAATTATGTTTCAATAGAGAGGGAGAAATGTCACTATGCTAATAATTGGAGAACAAAATTAAAAATAGAGACACTTATAATTAAATTAAAAGACTGAATCCACAATACCTTATAATTAGATGACAAAAACAGCAATTTTCTCATATTATGTGACATGCATGGTTGCATTTAGAAAAACGGTTGGAACTGTTCAATGTCCTTCCCGTACCTGTTTGACAATATATATAAAACAATCAAAACCGTCCGCCACCAACACTAATTGTTAAAAATATTTAAGTAGAAGAAAAAAAGCTCAAGTAAATTAAAACAATAGATAATTTAATTTTACCATTATTATTTTAACCGTTTTAATCTCATTACTTTCTTACAATACCCTAGCTAAGTAGATAGCAAGAGTAGTTATCTCCGCAATATGTTTTCCATTCAAGAAAAGCATGTCACAACTTTTTGGCCCGACAAGAACTTTTAAAGGTTACGCGTAAAGGGACCATGTTACTTGTGTTCCACGTTTCATTTCCATTGATGGGCGACCAACTTATAAGAATCATTTTAAATTTTTTTATTTATTTATATTCACTATGTAGCCATGATCATCTGGAGCGGCGCAGCTAGCAGGTTGTTCAATTCTTGAAGATAACTCTAAATCATTGATTTTCTTTAAAATAAAATAACCCTGAGATGTGAATGCGATGACACAAATTTTTCATTATTTTAACTAAAGATTATGGATTTGAGTCATGAAAATGAAGTTACTTTAAAAACTTATAAGAGAGTATTTTGTCACCTTAGCCGCCACGCCTTTGAAGCCCAGGAGAAATGTAATTAATCTTGAATTATGGTACCCAACATGACAAGAATAGAATTCTATGAAAGAGCATGAAAAAGACCAGAATTTGATTTTTAGATTTGCATTAGTGCTTTTAGATTTTTATTTTGATTTTTTTTTGAGTTCATATTTGTGTTTTGGATGTCATTATATTAGGATCAATTACCTTAATTTTTTATTTTTGTATTTTTATAACATTTATTCATATTACTAGCATTTTGTACGCGCGATGCGCGAAAATTCATGCCCAATATTAAAACATTGATAAATACAAATAATTAAAAATTATAATCTGAATTATATATACACAAATAATATATGTATTTTGTACACACATATATAATTTATCGTTTATAGAAATTTAATTATAAATAAGTATTAAATTAATATATAATGATTTTAATAAAATAATAATTAAAAAAAGGAAAAATATATGATAAATATAGGTATATGATAATAATGATGTGTTATCAATGTTAGAATTAAAAACTAACGGTGTTATAACGGGGTAAGGGTAATTTTGTCGAATAACATTGGAATGTACAACATTTAAAGTAAAATGTACACCTTTATTTGCATACAAAAAGAAGGACATAAATCAAGGATATAACCTTCATTGAGGCTTATTATGTTTTTAGATTTTAGATATAGGGTCATACATGACCAAACATATAATATTGGTAATCATTTCAATTCCACCCTACTACTAAACATGCAAAATACTTTCGCCAAAATTCATTTTTATTACCAATTAAGTATTTGATTCTCATTCCGATTCTGATCTCTTTGTGCGAATAAACACACCCTTAGTCTTTAATTGAAATTTACCTTTGAGGTGCACGATACAAATTAAGTATGATTAGTCTTGTGTGTTGTATAAATATGAGATTTGACTGAATTAGTTGATATATAATGTTTCTGTTTTTTTTTTCTTCTTCTATTTATCAATGTATCTCTATGTTGAAGAATGGTCTAACATAATGGGGTTACGTGTCAACCTAAACAGCGTCAATATCACGTGGATTGTATGCTGGAAATAAATATGCTAGCTTGAACGCTTATGTATATGTTGGTTTAAATTTGTTTGAATAATGCGTTAGAATTAACAATGTAATTAAATAAATTTATGTATTCCAATTGAAGAAAAAAAAATTGGCTGCCAAAAGAAATAGAGTATACTATAAATTTAAAGATAATATCAATTTTAAGGTACGAATTAAAAACTTTATTTTGTTAGAAGAATTATCCTTGATAAGCATGGTTTTCGTTGATTTTTATTAATATTTATTATTATTTATATTTTAATTTTGTTTAATTTTTTTTTTTTATGATATATCATATATTTTGATAGATATTATATAAATTTATGCATTGTAATTGAATAAAAATTTAAAATGATTGCCACAAAAACAATGTATTATTATAAATTTAAAGGAAATATCAATTTTCACTAAGGGTCTGTTTGGGAAGTAGGAAAATAACTTCTGGAAAATGAGTCACTTTCCAGAAAACAATTTCCTTTCCCGTGTTTGGCTGCACCGTAGAAAACTGTCTTTGTGTGTCTGATTCATTTTCTAAAAAATGAGTAGAATTGTATAATTAAATATTTTAAATAATTTGTTTAGAATATAAAAATATTTATAATAATATTAAAAATAATATTGTTTATAAAAAAATTGGTTTCCATCGGAAACCAAAATAGCTGGAACCATAGTTGTTCTGGTTTTCACCGGAAACTAGAGTAGCCAGAAATCATAGATGTTCTTGTTTTCGGCAGAAACCAGAACAACCGGAAACCAGACTTATGGTTTCCGCCGGAAACCTTGTTTTGAGTGTGACGGAAAATGACTTTTGCCAAATTTTGGTGGAAGTCATTTTCCGCCAAAATGACTAGATTTTCTCCAGTCAACAGAAAATGTTTTCCGTTGACTAATTGGATTTTCCAATTGCATCCAAACACTGGAAACTTTAAAAATGATTTTTAGAAATCATATTTTAGGTTTCCAAACACAGCCTAAATGATATGGAGTATATAATATTACAAGAAGAATAATAATACTCAACTATATTTTTTACTTATTAGTGTCATCTGTTGGAAAGATACAAACAATAATGTAGAAAAAAATAATCTATAGAATTTTTTGAGGAAGAAAATGTTTGTAAAATTTAGGAGAAAGAAAAAGTTGGTAGAATTTAAGCATGAAGAAAGTTTATGATAATGACAAAAAATAATCTGTTCAGTGAACAAATAATAAATTATTATACACAAAAGGTGAGATAGCTTAGCTGGAAGTTAGTGATTGTTTTTTTCTGAGTTAATACCACAAATAGTCCTTTCTATTGGGCTATTAGTAGATTTAGTCTTCGACTTTTAATTTGATCAATACACGTACCTTGACTATTATTATTATTATTTTTTTTATCACAAATAGTCTTCCGTTAATATTTTTGTTAAATAGGTGTTAAATCTAGGGATATTATCGTCAAATTAATTAATATAATTATGATTACTTCATTTAGAGAATTATATGGTAACATATTTTTTTTATATGGCACCATAATTAATTTCAAACATTAATAAAAATTAAGTTAATAAATATAAAAACAAAATGGGCGTGACAAATCACATAAATAAACAAATTAAAGAAAAAACCTCATTATTAATGTACGTAATTAGTACTTTTTTTTTTTTTTTTGAAGGGATACGTAATTAGTTATAAATCGATTAAAAAAAATATTACTGAAGTATAAAAAGTATTAATTATTATTGGAGTATAAAAAGTACTAATTGCATAATTAGTTATAAATTGATTAAAATTTTTATTAATGGAGTATAAAAAGTACTAATTATGTAATTACGTATCCCTTAAAAATATACTAATTACGTACATTAATAATGGGGTTTTCTTTAATTTGTTCATTTATGTGATTTGTCATTTCCATTTTGTTATTATATTTATTAACTTAATTTTTTTTAATGTTTAAAATTAATTATGTTGCCATATTAAAAAAAAAAATTGGTACCATATAATTCTCTAAAAGAAGTAATCATAATTATATTACTTAATTTGAGTATTTGACGATAATACCCCTAGATTTAACACCTATTTAATAGAAATCTTAACGGATGACTATTTGTGATAAAAAAAAATGATAGTCAAAGTACATATTTTGGTTGAATTTAAAGTCAAGGACTAAAAGGAGTACTAGTTCAATAGTCAGGGAACTATTTGTGGTATTATTAACACTTTTTTCCCGAAGTCCTACGGACCAAACATTGCTAAGTACAACCTCTAATACACCTTTTATATATATATATATATATATATATATATATATATATATATATATATATATATATATATATATATATATATTAGTTTTATCCTTCCTTATCAATACACCTTAAATATATGCTTATATTTTAATTTTATCTTTCTCTAACACACCTTGAATATATAATTATATTTTAATTTTATCTTCTCATTAAAATTAAAATTGTGATTTGTGAGATATTCATAATTCTAATTGTATATTAATTGTGAAATTAATAATGTGTTATGTGTGATGAAATTTATTTAAAGTGATTATTATTAATTGATACAAAATATGTTTTGTAATTTTTTTTTTTGAATGCATGTTTTGTAATTTAATTATGAAAAATATTTTAAAAGAAAATTTATTTTTTTAAGATGAAAATTTACATTTTTTTATGAACTATTTAGACAATGTGATCTAAAAGTTTCAAATATGTGTCATCGTACTTAATAGATCATAGATGATACACAATTTATTTCAACAATTTCATAAATTTATTTCAACAATTTCATATTTAACCATAAACATTTTGTTTTTCTCCCTCACTAAACAAAATTTCTGGCTCCGCCCGACTTATAAGAGATCATATCATTCCGAATTTCCGATCTTATAGTTATTAGTTAGTGTACATTAACAACTAACATGCTAACCAATTGCCCAAACTGTTGGGTTAATATACATTGGTATTAGTAGCTTTCGGAGACAACTTGACATGCAAAGAAAAACATAACTATACATGACTATAACATAAATATTACCAATTTATCGTTTAAAAATCTCCCGACAGCCAAGATTGACAGGGAAGAGTTAGGTTGAGTCGATTTCCAACGGTTATTGCATGTACCGTGCTCCAAAAACGATATCATTTTGCGTAATTATTATTATTATTTTCATATATTATTCTAACTTATAAAATATATTATTTTACACCAGAAGTATTATTATTCTAACACATAAAGTTTTATTATTCTAATTCATAATATTCAATGACGTCGTTTTGGACCGTAATCCACGATCACAGTCCACGCAATAATTTGCCGTCGATTTTGAACACCATCACCTAGTACCGGCCAGCAGCGATGTGAGGGGTATGGATGATATGATGAAACAGTGTGGACCAAACACAATAAATATGAATAGGGATTGTGCCCAAAACATGGGTGTAATGGAGGGTCTACTCCTCTCTTCTCTATTGTGATAAAAAAGTTTGAAAAATACAAGAGATAATAGTGTAGACAAAAGACTAAACCGATAGGGCCAAAGGCATTCAATAAGACACCAATTACGCCTACACCATACTTGTTTTCAAACGTTTTTTGTACCTGTTTTGACATACACCCCCACTCTACACAACACTCACAACACCATCACCATACCTTGTATGTGGACCAATTAAGCACCAACCTAAAATAAATGCAGCCTCTTTAAATCCAATGATGGGTAGATGAATGATTAATTGGACTTTAATTTGGCCACCTCATTTGCTCTTATGCTTTTTTTTTCATAACCCTAATTTTTAAGAGTGTAGTTTAGTGGTGTAATTGAATCGAACTGATTCTGAATATATATAGTTAAGTCTTGAAACTCAAATTGATTTCAACAACCAAAACTCAAGTTCATTTGAGTTTTAGCTTTTGATCTTGAACTTGATTCGGCTCAAGTCACCGAGGTATTCAAGCTGGACTTGAATAGATTCAATACAATTCTTTTTTCCTTAATTTTGCATTGATAAGCTTTTTACAATCAAATATTATAACAAAACTCAATATTACTACATCTGAGGTTGAGTATTAAGAGGCTTGAATTTGACTTGATTCATTATGCAAACTATGAAGTTAAGTTTAGCTTAATAGTAATAAAATCGAATTCAAATATTTATCGAATCAAGTTCAAATAGTTTGACTCAGTTATACCCCTAGTGTATTGTGTCGTACTCTTATTGTCTTACTAAATAATATGTAAATGTTATGTTTGAAAGCGTACTACAGTTTGGGTGAAGTTCCCTTTAAATTGTGCACAACATCACAAGGAGATAAATCAATCTAAGTTGCTTATAATTGACTAACTCAAACCGAGGAAGCCAATAGACAACCAATTGTTAGATGCCTAGATCGACTCAGCTAGGATTGCCCCTCTTTTTAAGATGATTGTTCCCCACTTTGTATCATTATTAGTCTTCGCACAAAAAAAAAAAATCTATATTTTAAAAGGACTAGAGTTTGATCACTTCCATAGTAATTTAACTTGAAAATAGTTAGTCTAAATGTCTAATATAATCAATTATCAAACATACAACTGCTACTTGAAGGTACATTATGGGCGAAAGTCACTTTTTAATTCTTCTTCTACAAAGTTATCAATAATTTTCTATAGATAGTCAAACTTAAAACATTGTGGCCCTGTTTGATAAAATGGTTGTTAGCTGTTAGCTGATTATGTTAATTAGAGGGTATAAATAGTTGATAACATTAGCTAATTGTAAAAAAGTGTTTGATAAATTAGCTGTTAGCTGATAGCTATTTGGTATAATTTATTTTATCAAAAAGCTAATTGAAAAAATTGCTTGGAGTAACTTTTTGAATTTTAGCCTTTTGAAGTTGCAAAAAACTAATTAACCAAACATTTATATTGATATTTTAACTAAATCAAACAATTAATAGTGGTCAAATAAGTCAAAATTGACCTATAGGCAAATTTTTTACCAAAGAAAGCCTGTGATTATCAAATTAATTGTGTGACCAAATTGACTAGAGTTCTCGCAATTATGTTTGGATATAGTTGTACCTCTCACTATCTCAAAAATAAAATTAAAAAAAATAGAAAATTGTTTTCTTTTTTCTAAAAAAAAAATAAAAATATGGCACATCAGCACATGGTGGATCAAATATTCCTTGGTTTTTGTGAAAATTCACACAGCTATATTTTAGTGCATTATTGCAAACTTTTTACCCAAATTTCTGGAAAGAATAAATAGGCTTCAAAGAGGGTGGAGAGTGGCAGTCAACAACTCAACCTCTCTCTCTCTCTCTCCATCCTTTCATTTCCATGGCTAGAATTTATCCTCAGAGCCCTTCATCTTCTTCATCATCTTCCTCTTCACCTCCTTCTTCTCCTTCTTCTTCTTACATGACTTCAAAGCGGGAGACGTTTACAGTGTGGATGAAGTCGCTTGTGTACCATGGAAATGGCTGCACGGTTTTCGACTCCAATGGCGAGATAGTCTACAGGATTGACAACTACAACACCAAATGCAGCAGAGAAGTTCATCTCATGGATCTCCACGGCAGGGTTCTCTTCTCCATACGCCAAAAGGTACAATTTTGTCTCACCAACAAATTTGCATCAATCTTGTTTGGACAGGTTCTGATCTTTGGCCTTGATTATCCTGCAGAAATTAGCAGTTTTTGGACGCTGGGATGGCTACAGATTGGGAAACACAGAATTGATCGATGAGGAGATTCTGTGCTTTCGTGTTAAGAGAAGCCGGAATGTCTTCAGAGGGGATTCCAATCACTACTGTGTTAATCTAGCTTGTGATCAGCCTGAAGAAAGCTGCTATAAAATCATAGCTTTACCTGGAAAATCAACATTCAAGATTGTCAGTGGATCAAGATTAGTTGCAGAGGTTTGTCCCTTCTTCTTCTTCTGCCCCATCAATCTTGAAAGCTTTCTTCTTTTTCCTCTCTCTCTCTCTCTTCCTTTCTCTCTCTGTCTAACATCTGTGATCTGGGATTTTGCAGGTAAAACAAAAGCAGGCAACATCTGGGGTTGCTTTTGGAGATGATGTATTGACTTTGATGGTGGAACCTCATGTTGATCATTCTCTGGTTATGGCTTTAGTCACTGTTTATGGCTTGATCAACCAGAAACTATGAGAATTTTTTTTTTTTCTTTTTTGGGTACTGAGTTATACATTTCTGTTGATATATGTGAAAGAAACACTCACAGCAACCAAAGGATACTGTAACCTGTTCAGATCAGTAAAGAAATTCTAACAATTTTTCTCATCTCCAAGCATTCTCCAATTTGTTTCTTGTCAGCTATTTCAAAACTCTGTAAATGTAGTTACTAAATTACAGAACACATCATTTTCTCCTTTCTTGATCATACTGTTGACCAGATAATCACAATATTACAAGTTCTACTCTCAGCAAAGGTGAGGTAGTTTACCCGGTGCACATCTTCGGGTACTGGCTGCGGGACTGTTGATTTGATAATCACAGTGTTACAAGTTCGACTCCCAGAGGCAGGTAGTTCACCCGATGCACATCTTCGGGTACTGGCTGCGGGACTGTTGACTTGATAATCACAGTGTTACAAGTTCGACTCCCAGCAAAAGGTGGGGTAGCTTACCCGGTGCACATCTTCGGGTACTGGCTGCAGGACTCTTGACTTGATAATCACAGTGTTACAAGTTCGACTCCCAGCAAAAGGTGGGGTAGTTTACCCGGTGCACATCTTCGGGTACTAGCTGCGGGATTGTTGACTTGATAATCACAGTGTTACAAGTTTGACTCCCGGCAAAAGACTTGATAATCACAGTGTTACAAGGTCGACTCCCAGCAAAAGGTGGGGTAGTTTACCTGGTGTACATCTTCGGGTACTGGCTGCGAGATTTCCTCGTTACTCAAAAAAAGAAAAGAAATATGCCACAGATTCACAGGTGATTGTTATCACAAACAATTAACAACTGCATCAATATTATGCAAAATCTGTGGATACACATTGTATATACCTACAGAGTAAGGCTACTGTCATTTTGTTATATATCCTATAGGGAGATCATACTATATGCAAGAGAGGAAAGAACAAAGAACAAAGAACAAAGAACGAATGTATTTCATAAATATACAACCTTCTCTATTTTTTTTTTTCTTTTTCATTCTTGAATGAATTCTTGAATACAAATTGCATCTAGATCTTTCAGCAGCAAAAGAATCTGGTTGATGATTCAGTGACCCTTTTTTGCGTTCTTAAGGTTGCGCACTTTCATCACAAGTTGCTGTCTTTCGCCTTCTACCTCTGCAAACTTGAGGCTTATTTCCGAGTATCTCTCTTGCATTTCCTTCAACTCGTCTTCCATCAATGAGTTCTTCTCCCTCAGTAAAGTAACTTCGCTCAATAGTAAACCATTCTCACTGCTCAAAATGCAAACAATATTTGCTCAGGGGAATTCGAGATCCAAATGCATTAGAACTAATTTATGTAACTAAATCCCATTTTAATAACAAAACTCGATCGAGAATATCAATTGTGGCGTGTACCTATTTACTGTTTCAGTCATGCCAGAATTCAGACTTAAGTCTTCTGTAGCTACCTGCATCGCATAAAGAACGATTAGCTCCACTTCACTTAAATACAAATTTATCCAAGAACACAAAAAAAAAACACCTTTATGGCACTAGCTAAATCAAATGAATCATATGAAGTTTAAATGTTCTTAGATGACCTTTTCGGGATTCTGTTCACAAATGCTTGCAGTATTCTGATTGATTTGTTCTAGTCTCGCTTCATACTCTTCAATTTTATTTTGAAGGTCTTGCTCCTTCTCCAAAAACGAATTTGTTGAGGTCTCGAGAGCATTTTCCTTAAGCTTGATCTGACCCTATTCATTGGCAAAAAGTCAAAAAGAATTGTCAAATTCCATGATAGAACACCATTAACATTCACAAATTTCTATGTTACGGGTGTAAAATTACCTCGAGCAATTTGATTTTATCCTTTAGACTATTAACCTCCTTGAGACCCTGGGTAGCAGATGCAAATTTATTGTTCCTCGAAGCAGCTCTTGCTCCATTAGTAGACGCGAGCTTGTTGTTTGCATCTTTGAGTTTCTTATCTAAGCTATTTAATGCGTCTTCTTTCTTCTTCAGATTGCCCTTCAATTGGGACACCTGCTTCCTCAACTTATCTTTCTCCGATTCATCCTCAGAAAAACGAGTGTTATATTGCTCTCTAAGAGTACCTATCTCCGACTCGAGTTTACCAACTAGCATGTCCTTCTCGTCCTTAAGATGTGTTATGCTGTTCAATTCATTTAAAGATTTCTCGACTTGACAGGTGAGCTCGTGCAATCTCGATTCGTAATGTTCTCTCTCGGACTCGAGCTCCTCGGATGATGCTTGCAGCATTTCTTCGAGATGAGTTTTGTGTAGGCGGAGCTCATTGGCTTCGGCCAGTGCTTTAATCGCCAGTTTCTCGTTAGCCTCGAATGTGGATGCCATTTGCACCGAGAGCCTCTTGAATTCCTCCTGCAGCCTCTCTGCGGTGTTAGCGTTTTGCCACCGTGTCTTTCTCAGTGCTTCTTCTGCACGTATAGCTCTTTGCTCCTGCTCGACTTTATCTCGAGAGAGAGCCTCGAGATCAGCCTCGAATCCTTGTGCTTGCTTCTCCAGTTCCTCCTCCAAACTCTTGACTTGAGACTCGAGCGAGCTAATGGTGAGCGAGGAATCGGAGAATTCCTTAGATTGCTTCTTTAGTTCGTTCTCCAAGAACTCAATCTGGGCTTCGAGTTCACTCACCGTGGCATACGAAGTTGAACATTCGTACTGCATTTTCAGCTGCTCCTGAAGTTGGCTTTGTTCCACTCGATACAGCAAGTCGTGGTTTTCCTGCTTCAGGATCTCGTAATCAAGTGCGAGCTGCTCCATCTGCATCTCTAGCTCGTCTTTATCTCTTCGATAGATCTCTAGCTCGTTTTGGAGGTCCGTGATCTTTCGCTCCAGCAGGTATGCTTCTTTAATATCGCTATGCTGTCTCACGAGCTGCTCCAGTTCATCATCATCATCGTTGTTAATGTCGGGTTTCGAGTTAGCATCATTGCCAGAAAGATTCGTGATCTCCTTATTCTTCTGTTCCAGCAGCTCATCGAGATCACGAACAGCAAGAATCAACTCAGAGTTTGAATCTTGCGTTTTCTCGAGCTGTATCTGAAGATTAGCGTTGAGGTCCTTCTGATAGTTGAGTTCTTGTCTGAGTTCATGAACAAGAGCCTGAACGTCCCCTCGGTCGAGCAACTCGTCTCTAGATTTGGCATCATCTAAACGTCTCCGAGAGGCTTTAAGTTTTTCACATTCCTCCTTGAATGCATCCCGGTCCTCTTTGAGGACAACGATTTCTCTCGAAAGATCCTGCCCTCGTTTGCTCTCCTTCACGATTTGCTTACGAAGCGTCTGCAGTTCCAGCTCAGACACCTCTACCTGCCTCGCCAAAGCAACGAACTCTGATCTCAGCTTCTCGACATCGTCTGGAATCTCTTCGGATCCTCTCAAATTGGCCTCTCGAGAAGTGCTCGAAGAGTCATCGGTGCTACCATCGAGAGTAGAAGCTCCCATCCACTCCCACCGTGATCTCTCGTGCTCTTCGATTGCTGGCACACCAACCGTCTGGTCTTTGCAGGTATTGCTGTTCTTCGTTCGAAGATCCCGGGGTGTATCAAGCCCCGAGCTGCTCTCCGAGCTTGACAAAGTGATGTCAGATTCACTAGACGCCCTCCGCCCATTCAACTTGCCAACAACCGAAATGTTCTTATTCACTGGAGTTTCCTGTCAAGCAACAAAGGTGTTAGCTCTAGCCACTTAGAAGACGAACACAAATATATTCGTCTATACATACAAGAATAGTGCACAGAACTTCTCAAAATGATACAAAACGAGGCCTTACATCAACAGAATTTTCTCGGAAACTTGCCTCCATATCCTCGTTGCTTATTTGAGCCTTCAATGTCCTATCCTCGGCATCAGGTTTAGCAGTCTCGTTTTCTTGAATAATACTGTAAAAAAAGCAAAAGAAGATAAGAGGACTAAATCCAAATCCAACACCTAAAGAAACAGCAAAAACAAGATTTCAAGATTAACCAGTACCTCGGGTCGAAAGAATCATGAATTCGTTGTATCGATACCTATAAATACAACCAAAATTCCTTCAGATCATTCCGAACGAAAAAGATAGCAAAAACTGTTGAGCATATAACCATTAATGTGCAATCCAACTATCAGCTTAGGCTTTAGTTGAGATGGAGCACATGCTTCAATTTGGTATCAGAGCCAGACCGAAGGTCATGGGTTCGAATGGTCCACGTGTTGAGCATATAGCCATTAATGAACAATCCAACTCAATTAAAACAATGAGAAGGGGGGAAAGAGATTTACATGCAATACAGCCCCGGATTTCGAGTTCTTGAGTGGAAGAGATACCGAGGAAACCTTAGTCGCCTCAGCATAGCTCGAGAAATCAATGGAAGCTTCTCCAACAACCCCCGATTTCGAAGAACCCTAAAAGGAATCCCGACAAACCACACACACATCTAAGCATCTAACACACCAGAAATGACAATGAAGTATGAAGATAGATGCGCATACTTTAACCATCACTTACAGTTCCAACAACAAAGTTACAGATTCTCAAATGAAGATGCATATATATACCGGAAACATTACTTACAGTTCCAACAACAAAGTTATAGATTCTCTCATGAATCTTCCCCGATTTCGGTTCTCTATACAGCTTCACAGTCTCATAAACCGCATTCTCCCAGCAACAGCTCCCATCACGAATCGTCGCTTTCTCTGATTTCACTGTTGGCTTCCCAACATCACCAGGAACCACAGAGATCATCAATGCATCCCCTGCTACCTGTGATGCCCAAAGCACAGAACATGAGTTAGGATCCCCCACAAAACATAAAAACAGGGAAAAAAAAAACAAAGATTTCAACCCCAAAGAACACAGATTAAAACTAAAATGCAGCTAAGCCAAAGAACACACAGATTGACACTAAAATGAGTTAGGATCCCTCACAAAACACAAATGCATAAAAAACAGGAAAAACAAAGATTTCAACTCCAAGAACACACAGATTAAAACTAAAATGCAGGTAAGTCAGAAGATAAATTCTAGCTATAGTTCTGTATAATCAAGAGAAGGAAGATATAAAATTCTGTCCTCACATTCATTACCTTTCCCAATGTACTATCTATCCATCCAGCATTGCTTTTTCAAGAATGGTAAAAAAAATGGAATGGAAATTCAAATATGGAGTGAGATAATAGAATTGAGAAGTCAGTGAGAAAGACAAGACCTGAGTTGCACGGAAGTGCAGCTTGAAAACACCTTTGATCTTCCCCTTTTCGCTCCGCCATCGCGCCGACTTGAACATTTTTCAACTACCAAACACACATTTCCCTCAACCAATTCCCCAACACTCGCCGGAGCTTACCAGAGCTCCGGCGAAACCAGCCGGGAATCAACCATTAACCCCAAAGATCACCACTTTTTCCGAAACCAAAACCACCCACTTCGACTCCTACACTGTAGCAGAGACAGAGAGAGAGAGAAGGGGAGAGAGAAAGAAGTGTATCACCGAGTTGACTCGGTTGATAAAATTAAATGCCAATTGAGCTCAGAAAGGAATCAAAGCTCTCCTTCGTTTCAGAAGAAGCTCCGCATTGAACATTCGTTAATGGAAATCAAGAATGAGTATGGAGAACACAATAGAACAGATCCGTGGCGGTGCATCTCTGCTGTTTTACCACTCTTCTCTCTCTCTCTCTCTCTAAAGCTCATGCTCAGTTTCTCTCTCTATATCTTTAGTATGTAACAGTTCCCTTATAAAAAGAGAAGCAGCTGACCAAGGTTTGGTAAATTGTATTTAATTACTTTTAAATTCAGTAAAAATGACAAACAAACAGATTTGAAAATTTTTAGGGGAAGCTTCTTTCTCCAGATTCACAGAATTATAATACACTACACAGTTTTTTATCCCCTTTTTTTTCTTTTTAAATATGTTTTGAGATTTGATATATAATACTCATTCTGCCACATTGTATGTGTCATGTTTAGTATTCATTGATCAAATCAATTATTTTTTTTAATTTATTTTCTTTAATACTTTTTATTTATTTTTTAAAATTTGATTTTTTGTGTTTAGTAATACTTTGTAGTGTAGTTTCTAAATATATAAATTTTGTATACTAATACTAAACTTAATATAATAAAAAATTAGATTAAAAATGACTTTAGTTAATCCTCGTGGATCGAATCAGACACATAAAATGAGACGAATAGAGTAGTTACATTGAAATTTGATATATGTAGAGTCAAATAATTATAATATGATAGGCATGTTGATGATCTGGTCGAAGACCGATCATGCTTTGTCCAAGCTCGATTGAGCTTCAAGGACGGAAAGCTAGGTCACAAACAAAACAATCACTTTTGTAGTCACTACGGTAGACATGACTACAACACTAACACGTGTCATGAATCTCTAGTGCTGTCTTGTCACATTAGACCCGTTAATAGAGACCGACATTTGTTTTCTGTTTTGACATTATAATTTATAAATAGAGACTACCTCTACCTTTTTTTTTTCTTTTTTTTTTTTTAAATATGTATTGAGAATCGATATTTAATAATTACATTGAAATTCGATATATCTAGAGTCAAATTATTATAATATGATAGGCATACCGATGACCTGGTTGAAGACCAATCATGCTTGGCCGGAGCTCAAGCTTTGAGGCCGAGAAGCCCGGTCACAAACAAAAAAAATCACTTTTTTCGTCACTATGGTACATGTGTCACGATTCACTAGTGTTGTCTTGTCACGTTAAACATGTAAATGGAGACCCGATATGTGTTTTGTGATTCGAGATTATAAATAGATACTACATCTAACCGAAAATGGGATATGATTTTTTAGATTTGATATACTTATTGAGCACTATAGATTCTTTGAGCTCTTTTGTATTATATTTAGATTGTATTAAGAACATCTCATTATCAATACAACACTCTTTGTTCTAATATCTTGCGTATTTCTATTGTATTCTCACTTTCATATACGTAGCATATAAGTCTTGTAATTATTTATGCTACCACATATGTTATTTATAATACTTAAAAATTTGAGATTTAAATCTTTAAAATTTGACATTTATAAACATTATGGATGATTTTGCAATAATATATTTGAAAATTCTCTCCAAGAGAGAATTATTGGTCACTATTATTTGTTAATGGAATAATTGGCATGCCTCATATTCATGTAATTAAACTATGAATTAAACAATTTTGTGTTAATAAAATTTCATCGCTTCGAGAAAAGAAAAATATGATCTAAACAACATAAAGTTTTCATCTTTTTTTTTTTTTTTTTTTTTTTTTTTTTTTTTTTTTTTTAATATGGAAAATGGCAACAACAAAAATTAGGTGAAAGTTAACAAATAACATATATAGAAATGAATCTATTGTTTTATAATTAAAGAATTAATTTTATATACTAAATAGTCAAAAATTAATGTACCAAAATAATAATTATTTGTTAATGTAATTGCCTACTATAATTGTCTTATTAATTGCGAATTCACCATTAGGTATATAATTGTCTTATTAATTTAGTTTTCTCACTTTTTTTTCATATTTGTTTTACAACTAATCTTAAATTTCAATATATAATTTTTCATTTTTATTTTTACTATTTTCGAGGATGAGAAAATTCACCAGCCATGAATGCATTGCTTTTAAATTAATAAATGAAAATGAAAAGTAAATTTAAAAAATTATTAAATAATAATCAAGACTAATCCAAGTTTTTTTTCCTTTTCACCACATCTTTTTACAACTATTATAAATTCATAAATATAATTGTCTAAATCATATTACATTTCCAAATTTCAAAAAAAAAATTGTAGCCAATCAGATAATTTAAAACAACATTAAAATAGAATTTGATTCTATTTTTTTCACAGCTTAATGTCTTTTTAAATTATTTTTCTATTTTTACCCATATTTATTTTAGCAATAATATAATTATCTAAATTATATTACAATATCAAAATTTTCAAGATAATTGCAGACAATCGAGTTATATATTATTCAATTAATTGAGTGATACTTTTACACTAATCTTTTAATCAAATAAATATACACTTTCAAATATTTGAATTGTTTATAATTTCATCTTAAGTTTTATTATCTAAATATATAATAAAAAAATTTATCCATACATCACACATGTAATTTACTAGTTGCAATATATAAAAAGGCCCTTATTGCCCAAAAGGGGTGATCAACTGGGTGAGTAGGGCATAATTATTGTACTAAAAGATATGATCACAACACACTCTTCCTATTTTAGTTTAGAGTTCTACTACATAGACTCCCAAATCATATTCCCTAAATTTTACTCCTGATGTGGCAGACACTGTACTGATAGACTACTTTTTTATGTGAGTCCCAATACAAATGTCTACATCAAGATTTTGTGTGTGAAAGTAAAAATTGAAAGTAGAAAATAGAAGTATATGTATTATTTTTCTTTAGTTTATCTCCCATGTGTAATTTGAGAGTTATTGCACAAGAATATATCATGATGATAGATTTACTCGTCCCCAAAAAAAAAAAAAAAAAAAAAAAAAAAAAAAAAAAAAAAAAAAAAAAAGAGGACCCTTGTTTGTGAAATATTTACGGAAATTGTTAATAATTCATTCATGACCTAGGTCCTAAATAGTCAGACCAAAATCCTTTATAATGTTATGTCAATAAAATTTATAGTGGGGCGTACTTTAGTACTTTCCTTGGTTTGGTTCATCGTAACCAACCTCTGATTCTATCATATGCATGCACAAAACTTGACCAATTTTAGTAGGTATATGATTGAATGTACCTTATAAGCCTTAATTTGCTACAAACTTACAATAACTTTTTACATCAATTATATAATATCCTAATTGCATACAAGAAAAATTATAAGTATACTTTTATAGGTAAAATTTTTGTTGTTTAATTATATATTCTAATTTTATAGTTGAAAGAAAAATAACGAATAAAAAGTTGTGATCGACTTACAATTTTTTTTAAATAAATTAAATATGTTATTAAAAACTAAGATTATTAGTTTCACTAAAAGTAATTATGGTGAAGTCATGTTATGTAATCCTTCTTTGCTAGATTATTATTAGTATCTCTTTATAATGTATGGCTTCACATTGTATGATTGTTAATTTTCTTTGTAAGATTATTCCTCATGAATTTTGTGGCTGTTATTTATGGATTAATTGATCATTTATATTCTCACAAAGTCATAATTTTGAGTAAAAAAATAAGAATTAAAAAAAAAAAGATCGAGGAGAATAAAATTTAACTTAGTTGCTAGACTAAATTTAAATAATTTTCTAAATGGTAAATTAAGTTTCAGTATGGTGTGAGAGTTGTTATGAGTATCATAGTTGAACTATGGAGAATTTTACCATGGCCTACTTTTGTGTTGGAACATAGGTTTTAGGACGGTGAAGTTGGAGACAGATTGCCTTGTAACAACTCGTAAAATTTCAATGAGAGGGTAATGAGCGAGCAGTGTTTGTCAATATATATTATTGAGTGTATTCATGAAATGTTTCATTTATACTGGATTTGTTCTATTAAACACATTCATAAGGAAGCAAACAAATGCATAGATTGATTAGCTTCAAGTCACAACATAATCATTATTCTTGATTTGCATATTCTTGATGCCCATCCAAAGGATGAGTCATTACTTGTTAGATGTTATTGGGGTCAATTAGCCTATAGTTGTGTAGCTTAGTTTGTTTTGTTTGATTTCTTTATGTTAAGGGAACCCAAAAAATGATCTCTGAAAATCATTTTTTGGTTTTCAGTGTTTGATAAAGAGTAAAAAATGTGAGTCAAAGGAAAATGATTGTTTGGTCAAAGGAAACTACTCTCATTGTCTTGAAAAATGACTTCTCCTTTTTTTTGGAGGAGTCATTTTTCATAACAAAAGCTTCCATAGCTAAAGCTTCTGACGGCGCGACGACCGCTCACGACGAGGACAACCCTAACGACCGAGCTTCCATAGCTAAAGCTTCTTGTGAAGGTGACACACCACAAGGACGAGGACATATGTGTTTTTTGTTCTTCCTTCTACTTGCGATAACTAGCTTTCGGTAGGGCTTCTGTTTCTGAACTTCCTTCTTCCACAGCGCCTGTTATGAGCTTCCAGCAGACTGACAACAACAACAGTTTCTGGCGGGCAACTGACGGCAACGACAACGGGAGATTCCAGCGACGAACTCACTACCGCGGCTTCCAGCGGTGTCCTAAGTGTAATATTTGATTATATTTAAAATTGTTATTATATTATTATTATTATTATAAATGTTGTTATATTCTAAATAAAATAATTAAAATATTTAATTATACAATTTTGCTTATTTTTCAGAAAATAAACTAAACACACCAAGACAGTTTGCTGAAATGCAACCAAACACGAAAAATGAAAATAATTTTTAAAAAATTACTTAATTTTCAGAAAATATTTTTCAGTAGTCATTTTTCTGATTTTTTTTTTTTTTGAAAGTCATTTTTCTGGTTTTCAAAATCACATTTATGTATAAAAACGAATAGTAGAATATTTTTTCTGACTCAATTTCTAATACAAAAGATAAAGATATTATTATTATTATTTAAAAAAGAAACCGCGACCAAGGACCTTGTGGTCCAATGACACCAAGTTGCTCCCTTATATGAGAGGTTGTGAGTTTAAGTCTCAGTGGAAGTGATATTGGCTCTTTGTGCTTCATTAAGTTGAGAAAGTAGCTATGAACATATACTACATGATAATATAGTCAACAACATTCAAAAAAAGAAAAGAAAAAAAAAAAGAAACAACTTATTATTCTTCCAAAAGGCTGAACCCCAACCCTAAGGGCTTCCCACATCCCGATCCGACGGAGCATGCTTATTATCCGATCCGACGGAGCATTTGGGAGGATAGTAACAGCTTATTATTCTCATTTGGGAGGATGTAAATCATGAGTGAGAGCATTTGGGAGGGGAGGGTGTAAATCATGGTGACTCAACTGAACATGAACCGGAGGATGTAAATCATGAGTGAGAGCATTTGGGAGGGTGTAAATCATGGTGACTCAACTGAACATGAACCACAGAGACTAGACCGGTGCTCACTGTGCAGAAGGAGCTGAACATGAACCACAGGCCCCCCTCACTTTAAGAGGTTGCTCCCACAATGCCGCTGGTGAGACTCGATCCCTAGACATTCTTCCAAAATTTCACCTCTATGACCAGTTGAGCTACCCATGCGAGCAGAAACAGCTTATTATTGCGACTATTATTGATTGATTTCATATTATATTACATGTTGGAACCAAACGTCCTTGAATTTAGGATATGGGGTATAGTTGTGATTTCACAACCGACAATCTTTGCGACCACATAGGCCCCGCAGGCAACGGTCAGCTCGGTCCCTTTGACGCAGGGGATTAGGTAATTACTCACATTAATCAATTAATTGGTGATTAGTTTATTTTGCAGAAAGGGACCTTTAATCTAAGCATTAAATTTCCTCTTAAACCCAAATATTTTATGTACCTTCCTTAAACCACATTCTATGTTCTAACTTAATGATGTTCGATCTATCCTCCCTTTATCACCAAATATAAACTCTAAATAATTTACTTAAAGATAGTTATAGGAAAGCATCTCTAATTTTAAAATTTGGTATTCAATTGTTCCAAAAAGGATGACAAAATAGATGGAGCGCATGATTCTTGTATATGAAGGTCACATATTCAATTATTGTCAACACCTTCTTTTCTTCTGAGCCGAACCTGTTGCACATGATTTTCTTAGTGTGATTTATCTTTTTTATTTTATTTTAATTTTTTTAATTTTTTTTTAATGTAATTTGGTGACACTATTACATAGGAGCGGAGTTTATATAATGCACACTTTCGATTAGGAAAAGAAAAAAAAGTAGATATTTGATTGCCATCTTATACATCTACGAGCATGGGTATATTTATTTTTTTCATTTTGAATTTAAAAAATTAGATGAGAAATGTGTGTCATCAACAAACAATTTCGTCACATTTTGAAAATCTATAAATTTCAAAAGTCATCTCTTATATATAATAGTTCGAAATGAACAATAAAATAAATTAATACCAAATAAGTCTTCGCCTTTTGTTGATTTTTTATATTTAGTCATCAACAAATAATTTTGTCACATTTTGGCTTAAACTTTCATAGTTTAACCCAATTTAGTCCCTTGCCATCTAATATGTTACACTAGTGTTAATTCCATTTGCAAATCTATAAATTTCAAAAGTCATCTCCTAATGGAAAACGATCATGAATTGCATCTCCTATATATGATAGCAAACAACCATCAACTGCATTTAAGAGTGATCGATGGTCAAAATTAGTTAGAATCTAAATGCGAGAGTACAATATACGTACTCCGTAACATGTAATAACTTCTACAACTATAAATTCGGTCAAAGGATTATTGATATAGAATTAATGCTTATGATTATTATTATTATTTTTTTTTGGGTACATTTGAAGTGAAACCCCAAAAGGAACACAACTACTTAACTCTTTGAACTAAGACCCTAATGATTCAGCCCGTATAAGATTTTATATATTATCCAGTAGATGATTCATAACTACAATACTCCAATCATTATCTTGTCTCAGATTAGTGAGAAAAATCACACATCTATTACATTTTCTCAAGGTATAGGAAATATTAACTAGCTAGTGATACCACTTAGAAAAAATAAGCTACTTAATTAGTATGTACTTACCCTTGATTCCAAGCATATGAAAGCATTTTAAAGTAAAATGGTGACAATATATAAAAGATAAAAACAAAGAGCCAAGGAATAAAAAAACAACAATAATAGGCAGTTTTACAGCTGGTAATGCTACTTGGTTAAACTTGCAACAGCACGTGGGATGTGGAGTACTGATTAAGTAATTAATTAGATGCACTAGTAATTAATTTAATCTTTGTAGGGTAAATTAAAAATACACAAATAATTTGTCCTCATCTGCACAAGTAAAACCGGATTATATTAAATAATTAAATTCCTTAGGTTTAAAAAAAAAATCCTTAAAAAATAAATTTTATTGATTTGTCGCAAATATAGATGAGATCCTATTTCTTTAATTTAGAAGAAAGTCTACATTTGTTACCAAAATGTACGCTTTGAGTGAATGTTGCTTTATGATCATAGCCGGTAATGGACTATAAGGAGTTAAAGTAAACCAGCTTAAATTGTCAATTGTTAACTGATTCAAACCGAGAAGGCAAATAGACAGCTCATTGAACTTGAAATTTTGTAATTATCAAACAAACTGTCCGACCAACTCGAATGGAATTGTCCTCGAGATCCTATTTCTTGGTGTGTGTGAGAATATATGGTGCATCTTCTGCGTTTTGTCAAAAGAAGCAAATGTTTATTGAGAAAAAAAAAACAATAAAATTGAAACACTATTAGTACGTACTTGCTTAAGAAGGAATTATATATATTTTTATTATCCTTTTTAATTAATATATCAAAAAGAAAAAAAAAACCAGTATTACTCACCAAAGCCCACTTCGAGGGTGGAGGGGAGGAGTAAACGAGTAACGTACAATTCAAGAAACATTTTATTTGACATTCGTTCTCAATTGTGGGTGTGTGGGTGTTTGGTAAATAGTTGTTAACTGATAGCGGTTAGCTGATTGGGTTAGTGGCTTTGACTAGTTGATAGCATTAGCTGATTGTAGAAAAGTGTTTGAAAAATTAGTTGTTAGATGATAGCTTATAATATGCAAATGACTTTTTCAAAAAGCTGATCGAAAAAGCTACTTTGAGTAGCTTTTTGAATTTTGGCATTTTGAAGTAATAAGTTGTTACAAGAAGCTAATTAATCAAACACTCATACTGATTGTTTAATCAAGTCAAACAGCTACTAGTGGGCTAAAATTAACTGATAAACTAACTATGTTACCCAGGCCTATATATTTTTTTTATTATGCTTTTTAATATGAGAATGTATGTATGTTTAGTTAGTTTGATATTTTATCTACGGAGTATTATTTTTCTCCATATGTAGTTTTCTTGGCTTTAAAGGTAGTCATGGGTTGAGCATGAAGAAATGCCGTAGCTAGCCATCCATATACTTCAAATTCAAACTTGGCCCTTTCACATTTAATGTCCACATGACCAAAATTATATATATATACTCATATTGACTATATATATGCATACCTAATAATTAAGGATACTTGGAAATGTATCCAATGATGTAATTGGTACACCTTACAAAGCCCCAATTTGGTGTGTTATGTATGTTACTAAGAAGCTAAGGTATATATTGTACTCAACTGATTGAATAAACACACACACACACATATATATATATATATATATATATATATATATATATATATATATATATATATATATATATATATATATACCTGGAAAGTGCATATATAGTAGCCCCTATCTAGCAACCTCTATCGGCCAACCTAACTGCATGCCCTCTCCTGGGGCATCTTCTTTCTCAAGTCATCTTGCTTGGATAAGGTTTTTTTATTTAGGTTTTTGGTAGATGTTTTAGAACCAAGTAAAAAAGAGGGAAAAAAAAAAAAAAACTAGAAAAGACACGTGGTCAGGTTATGGGCATGGACGGAGCCAGAAATTCAGTTGAAGGGGGGGGGGGGGGGGGGGGGGGGGGAGGGAAGCGTGAAGAAGTAGGACGGATTCAGAAAATCTTTTCAGTAAAGACCAAACATTAAAACAAAAGAGATAATTTGAAAAAAAATACCTAGGAAATATAGTTGTAAATTTTGTTGGATATGGGCGAAAAATAAAACACATCGAAACTTTATTAAAATATTCATAACGAAATATGAAACAAAAAAACTGTAAAATCATATTAATGCCCAAGGATTTGAACCCTTGATCTTTATTGTCAAATATGTGCTCTGTCAATTAATCTAATTCATTTCTTGTTAACATTTAATAACTTTTTTTATACTAATACTAAAACCTGTACTATATATATATATATATATATATATATATATATATATATATATATATATATATATATATATATATACATGGGATGGGGGTGGGGTGAGGGGGCAGCTGCTCCCCTGCCCCCTTTAGCTCCGTCTCTGGTCATGGACACCACTTGACACATCCAGTGGATTCGTGAAATACATACATCTGTTGGGTGTGCCGATTGTACATAACGTGTCTTTTTTTTTTTTTTTTTTTTTTTTTTTTTGGGACAATGAGGAGCAATTGAGATCATCACATTGAGAAAAAAAAAATCTTAAATATTATCTTTTGAGAAATGAAGATTGTTTATGCAATTGTGAACATCACATGTTAAAGCAAATTTATTATCAAGACAATCTATGTGGACAGTTTTTGCATATCAAAATTTGTAATTATTACTCTCTGATCTGATCTTTCTAAAGTTTTTGGGGTTGTCTGGAAGAGATAATGTTAATGCTTGACATGGGTCACGGAAGCTAGAGTGGAATTTAAATTATATTATTGTTTGGAATAAGATTTTATTTTATAGTTATATGGATATTGTTTAGATTAGAATTATATAAAATAAAATTTCAATTCCACTTCGTATTACTAGAGCACAAGATCATTGGTAAGAATACTCTTATATAATTGTTCAAAATTGATAAACTATTTTGGTTACCAAAAGAAATGGAAGGTTAAAATATTAATATTTTTTATGAATACACAAGTTTAATTATATTCTGAACCTCGTAAACCCATTCCAAGTCCAGGAGGAGGCTTCTTGCACATAAGGAGTCCAACCCAAATTCAAATACGTAATGTTCGAGGCAGGAATCAAACCATAATCTATCTTTGGAAGCAACACTTAAGTAAGACTTCTCATCCCCTAGACTAATATTCTGGGGTTAGTTGTTAATTTTTAATTTTAGGTTATAGGATATTGATGGTGAGCCTCAGTGGGGTCTTGCTTAGGAGGCAATTCCCACAACGTACTCCTAAGAATATTGTTGCATGCACATCGACTTGAACCTTTAATTTGAACATAAACTTAAGTGACTCGATCCTTTCTACTTAAACCTCAACATTTTTAATTTGGTCAATTATTATTTTTGTTGATTATTCAAAACTTTGCTCACTCCTAAATCTATATCACTCTATAATATTTAATTACCCTATGAATGTATCTATCAACAAAAATACTAATCCATGGTAAATAAATCATGATCATCATTATAGTAGAGTGCCCCTTAACTTCAATTCAAGTATCCCACTTTGTCTTGTGACAGCTACCCTAAATCCAATTTTTCATCATCATGACTTTAACTTTAATTTGGTGACAAATAACATGGTCTATCTTAGATATATCAGAAGGGGGACAACCAATAACCCCATCTTAGATCTCCTTTTTTAAAGAAAGGATTAATAATAATCTACAAATTTTCTAAAAAGAGTGCCTTTTAGATTAATTATTAGGTTATCATACATACATTTCCAATCTACCTATGATGGGACATGCTGCTTAATGGAATGCATTGCTTTCAATTTTTATGACAGGAAATCATATATTGTATTAAAAGATATAGAAATGAAGTAATAACCTAGTAATTTAGTGTTCATCCAATTAATAATAAAGGTAGGGTGTGTATGATTTAGGTGGCCGGCATTATTGTATCACTCGTTAACACATTTTTATTTTTATTTAAAATTTTATATTAAGTATCTATTTTATATATATATATATATATATATATATATATATATATATATATATCGATACCTTACCATAGTGAAAGCATATTTTTAGAAATTTAGGTGTCTCACACACACACACACACACACACACACACACACACACACATATATATATATATATATATATATGATTATTTTCAAATACAAACACCCCTTAAAATACAAACCTCCCTTAAAATACAAACTGTGTGCATGAAAGTATGTTAATCTGTGCACGAGCTAATCCCATATATTGTTGGCAATGTGTCCAGTGTGCATGTAAGTATGTTAATGTGTGCACGGGCTTTGATGGATGGTTGTGATTTTTTCTTCCTACGCGTTGTGTGCATGCAAGTATGTTAATATGTGCACAAGCTTTGATGGATGATTGTGATTTTTCCTCCTACGCGTTGTGTGCATGTACATATGTTAATGTGTGCACGAGCTAATCCCCCAAATTGTTGGAAGTGTGCCATGTGTGCATGTAAGTATGTTAATGTGTGCACGAGCTCAAGTTTGTATTTTAACGGAGTTTGTATTTTAAGGGGGTTTGTATTTGAATGCAACCCTATATATATATGTGTGTGTGTGTGTGTGTGTGTGTGTGTGTGTGTCTATATATATATATATATATATATATATATATATATATATATATATATATATATATATATATATATATATATATATATATATATATATATATATATATATATATATATATATAATATAGGCGAGTTCAGGTGCGTCGGTGTCTTACGATGCGGCATCGCCAATAGTTCAACAAATATACACCATCAACGTTAGGAAAATACACCACAAAAAACAGAGACAAATTAGGTATGCATTGTGACACCCCGTAAATCCAAACACTAATCAAGGATTAATTGAAAAATTAATCCAAGTCTCTTTGCTAATCTATTCCTAAAAATCCTGAAATTTAATAGTCGAATGACTAGATTTTGACTAGTCACTTAAGTCAAAGGGTTGTACCTTGTGCTTCTTGAATTGTTCCCTTGTTCCCCTTGTCTTTCCAACATTAGTAAGGGTAGGAATGTCTTTCTACCTAAGAATTGTGATTCAAGCTAACCTAGCAAGACTCTTTCATTTCATTCACCCTTCAACCTAAAACACAAAAACTCTAGCTTCTCTCTAAAATGATTTAGCTTCTTCTCCAAGCTAGAATTTGAGCATCCAAGTCTTGCAAGATTTTCTCCCAAGATTCCTACTTTCTTCATCTTGAGCATAGGGGAGGGTAAGATCCTTGGCTTTTTGGTGTTTCTAATCACCTTTTAGGTGTTTTTTTTTTTCTAAAGTTAGGATTTTTGTTGTGTATTGTTATGTGTAAGAAGTTGGTGCGGAAGAGGAGCTCTAGGAAATGCTTTTAAGGGTGATAAGAGAAAGTTGTAAGACTACAAAGGTAACTCATGCTTTACAAAACCTATTTTCTTACTTATATGATGATTCTTGGCTTCTACTTGTGATTCTTGTGTTGATTTGTGAGATTTGATGCATTGTCTTGTGGTGATACATGTTTAGAGCTTGTTCTTAGAGTTCTTGAATGCCATTGCTTGGCTATTTCTTGGGTTCATGTCATATTGTTGTTGTATGTGAGATTTTGGGTGTTTTGGACTTGAACTTGGCATTTTTGTTGAAAATCCCCGAAGGTATATTTTGGAGTACAGGTGGTACCCGCGGGCAGAGGCCTACCCACCGCCTCACCTGCGGGGTACATGGCCTTGTGGGTATGTGTACCCACGGGCGGAACCACGGGTGGATGGCCCCACTTGCGGGGAACGTGTATGGTTGATGTCGGGGATTTGTTCCTCGTGATTCTTTCTTCTCGGTATTGGTGTTTTGACTTTCCGATGTTGATTTATTGGGCTATTTGTGAGTCTTCTTGATGTTTCGTATGTCTAGAACGGTGTATTAGGAATTTGTGTAGGTTTTGGTGTCTTGAATCGTGCTAAGGGTCCAACTTTGTGATTCGTTGGGCTAACGTGAGTCTTGAACGTTCTTTGGAACTAATTTTGGTTTACCCGTTTGATGAGCATACTAGTTTGATGTTGATATGCTAGTATATGTGGTTTGTTCCTTCGTATTGAGATTGCCAATTTGTGTTGACAATCATTTGGTGTTGGATTGAAATCCTTTGTTGTTGAGTATTGTGATCTCTTGATTGATTCCTATGATATGATCGTATGTAAATCGTTGTACCTTTGTTGATACTTGATTAAGACTATTGTTGAGTCTTAGTCTTCTTGGTAATGATGATGATCTTGTGTGTGACTATGATTGATATTGGTGGTTTGTTACTTGAGCTTTGCTCACGAGATTGGCGGTTTTGTGATATGATAATTAATGGTACCCTCGTGTACTGAGAGATCGGTGGTGAATAAGAGTGTCGGCGGGGGGGGGGGGGGGGGGGGGGGGGTGGGCAATCCCTAGAGGCAAAAGGTTGGACTCAGAAGTACAAGGTGGCACTAGGAGGTAATGGTTGGAACCGAAATAAGGTCGGGGGTAGCCATAAGGTTGGAACATGGCATAAGGTTCAAACTATGATACTTGTGACATGTAGTTGTCACCGTGACATGTAGTTGTCACCATGTGAATGTGTCTTTCCTTGCTTATGAGCATGTCTTGATGTATTCTACTTTGTGATCAGTAGAATGCATATTGAGTTGTATTGTCTTTCATGTTTGTTGTCTTGTTGTTGTTGTGAGGATGGTGATTCCTATTTCTTTTGAGAGTGATTTGATGAGTCTTTGAAGTTGACTTCTCTCCTTGGTTTTGAAATGATATATACTGTATTCCGTTTCAAAATGGTTTTGATTATATTTATCTATATATGTTATTTAACACGTATTGATGGGTTACCAGCAATATTCGCTGACCGGGTGTTATCCCTTAATTCTACAGGTTTTGAGTAGATGCTGAGAGCGCTTGATGTGGATCGCTAGATAGATTAGTTACCATGTTTAGACGTTATCTTTTGTTGGCTTGTGAGCCTAGTTTAGCGGCCTGTGTGCCTAGACACTTTATGTTTTGTTGACTTGTTAGTTTTCCCACCTTTGCACCTATGTTTGAGATGGGTGTGGCATAACACTTACTGATTTATATAGCTTCCGCTTGCTTTATGTCTTGATGATTAGATGTTTTCCTTTGAATTTAAGTTTTAAAAATGTTGGTAAAATCAGGGGTGTTACAGTTGGTATCAGAGCCTAGGATGTTAGGATTTGAACTTTATGAAGTTAAGTGTGGTTTGAGACCATAAGATGACCTTTAAGTACCTAAGTGTTTAAGACTTAGGACTTTTAGGACGCGTGGTGAGCTGTGTGTTGTTTGTTGTTTGTTATGTTTGTTTCGTTGTTTCTGTTTAGTTTTAGCGTTCTCGCCGTTAGCGCCAGGTAAGGGTGCGTTGTTTGTTTGTGCCTACCGTAACTGTGTTGTTTCTGTAGAATTCTCGCCATGGCTCCGCCTCGTCATCGCGCCCATACGCCCGAGACGCCGACCAATGAGCAGCTGGCTCAGAACCTACAACATCTGACCCAAACGATGCAGATGCTGAGTGATGCCCTTTTGCATAACAACAAGCCTCCTCCGCTGCCGCCTGCCGGGAATCGAGACGTGGGACGCTTAGTCTCGGGGCATAGGCCGCCAGTTTTCGCCGGAGAGGAAGATCCCGTGTTGCTTGAGGAGTGGATCCGGTCCCTCGATAAGATCTTCGCCGTTGTGGGTTGCCCTGAGGATCGTCGTGTGGAGTTGGCTTCTTTCTACTTCAGCCACGAGGCCGACCTCTGGTGGGTGCACGAGGGCCCCGCGTGCCAAGAAGAGCCTGGTTTTGACTGGTCAGCTCTGAAGCAGCCATGACTGGTTCTATCCATCTCACGTCCGAGCAGCCATGTACGAGGAGTTCTTACATCTTCAGCAGGGGTCGTCATTCGTGGTGAAATACCACAAGCGCTTCCTCGAGCTAGGCCGTTTTGCTCGGATGTTGGTTCCCACCGAGCTGGCAAAGGTGGAGAAGTTTGTGGCGGGGCTCAACTACGAAGCCCGGAAGGCGTTGACTGTGAGCAAGCCTAGGACGCTGAATGAGGCCTATCTGAGTGCAGCAGATCTGTATCGAGTGCAACAGCTTCAGCGGGGGTCTTTTGAGTTTGCTAAGAAGAAAAGTGAAGGAAGTGGGTCCCATAGTTTCAAGAAGCCGAGACAATATTTCAGAGCCAGACCCGCACCTCCTCCGTCTCAAGGATCGACTCGGGTTGAGAATAGAGCACAAGAGAGGACTTTTGGATGCAAGAGATGTGGGAAGGATTTCCAAGGGAACGCGCTTCGGTGCTACAAGTGCGGGGAAAAAGGCCACAAAGCCTTTGAGTGCCATCTCCAATCCAATCAGAGAGCCTTGCCACCTAGCACGGGTTCCAGTGGACTTTCGGGAGGGGGTTCCGGTCGAGGTGTGGCAGGGACGAAGCCTTCGGGCCGAGTGTTCGTGATGAGCCGGTCACAAGTTAAGATCGAAGGTTTGGTGGAGGAAGAGCCCGCAGGTAACCCTCTAGAGCCTACCTCTTACCTTGCGAGCGTACCTTTTTCGTGTTATCCTTGCATCATTTTGTGTGTTTTCCCGTGTTATCCTTTGAGTGAATTCCTCCTTTGTGGTTTGTTTACCCCTTTGAGTGGTTAACTTTAGTTTTAATCCCGAAACTTTATGAGTATACATTTAATTCAAACCTCACTCCTTCGTGTCATCTGCATCATTTTGTGTGTTTTCCCGTGTTATCCTTTGAGTGAATTCCTCCTTTGTGGTTTGTTTACCCCTTTGAGTGGTTAACTTTAGTTTTAATCCCGAAGCTTTATGAGTATACATTTAATTCAAACCTCACTCCTTCGTGTCATCTAAGCCTAATTAAGCCAATTATTAAGGAAACCTCTTAAGTTAAGCCTAAAAGTTTAAAAAGAATTAAATTCATAGCTAGTGAGTTTCAAACCTAGGTCTCCAAGTTTCCAAACCAACCCTTGAACCATCTAAACCAATTATGTTTCTTAAACCTTATTCCACTTAAATTTCTTTTAACCTATAGTTTCCAACTTACCCCAAAAATCCCCAAATTAAAATCTTATTTCCTCCAAATTTCCCCAAAACCCTTCCCCTCTTTTTCTCCCTCCACCCGTGAGTAGCAGCAGCCGAACCCACCCCCTTGCCCGTCGCATCCCCTCCGCCGTCGGCCTGCAGCCCTTCGCCGCTTCTAGTCATCGTCAACCGCCCGATCGCCGGAGTTTGCCGGTCACCGCCGCTGCTCCGCCACGCCGTCGTCCAACCGAGAATCCGAGAAAGAAGAGGGAGAAAAGAGAAAGAGAAGAAGAAGAGTTTTGGGTC